>NC_033796.1:79268967-79275514 GCF_001876935.1 Asparagus officinalis
TTAAAGAAGATATCAAAAATTATCTAAATTTTTCAGAGGGATCTCTCCCTATCAGATATCTTGGAGTTCCATTGGTATGCAAGAGACTTTCATTGCAGGACTGTAATCCCCTCTTCATCAAAATGTCAAACCAATTCCAGAAATGGTTGAATATCAGAAATCTGTCATATGCAGGAAGAATTCAGATTATTAAGAGCATTATCCTTCACATTCAAATATATTGGACCTCATGTTATATTCTACCAGCCAAGGTGCTATAAAAAGTAGATGAACTATGTAGAGATTTTCTATGGCGAAAAAAAGACCAGATCCGCAAGGTTCCATTGGTTTCATGGAGTAAAACATGTACAAGTATGATACAAGGAGGTCTGGGGACTTTCTCTTCAAAAATATGGAATTATTCATCAGCAATGAAGATACTATGGGACATACACTCAAATAAAGAATGTTTGTGGATCAAATGGATCCATGGGACATACTTAAAACACACTGATATCTGGCAAGTGGAAATAAAAAATAGTGACTCTTGGATGTGGAAGCATCTCTTAAAAGCTAGAAACAAAGCTTTGCAACAATGTGGAGGAGTAGAGAACCTACATGAGCTAAATCAAGGCGTGCTGCTGCAATAACAATAAAGTCAAACTATCGAAAATGTATCAATCTCTATCCCCTGCAGTTGACAAAGTGACATGGTGCAAAACAATTCATTTCAAGGTTGGCGGTGCATGACAGACTTTTAACACGGGATAAGCGTCATAGAAGAGAAATCATTCAAATTAACAAATGCATACTATGCTCTGGTGCTGAAGCAGAAAACAGGAATCACTTATACTTTGAATGCATCTACACAAGAGAAGTCTGGATCAACATCATGGACTGGTTGCAATTTAAGTGGAAGAGTTGTGGTTGGAATCTTCTTATAAATTGGTACAACTCAAGTATACGAGGAAAAGAATTCAAACATAGAGTGAAAAGAATGGCCCTATCTACATCTATATATAATATATGGATGGAACATAACGCAAGAATCTTCAAGCAAAAATGCAAGGGGATTGAGCAACTTACCAAAATAATCAAGGTGGACATGTTGACAATAGTTCTTAATAGTAATATACAAATAGAAGATGAGAAATGGATACTTTCCCTGTAACTATATATAGATTGTAGGGAATTGGCGGGTACTCAGGTTTGAGTTTTTTTGATGTACACAAATTTCTCCATAAGGTCAAATGAATAAAATTTCATTTACCAAAAAAACAAAAGAAGTATGTTTCTGTTGTTACACAATTATTGTCATTGTATTAAATAGCATCAACTATTGGGTACAATTGGTATTCATTTCTCTCATTTGTTTGCAAATCCTTCATTTATGTGTATGATATTTAAGAAATTAATTATCACGCAGATATCTCCTTTGCTTCAAGATGTTGCTAAATACAATTAGATTACTTGGCTATATATAGTTATAATACACATAAAGGATATCTAGTGTTATCTCCCTAGCATGATGTTGCATGGTGGTAAAAGAGATATAAGATCTGTGAGATTTAGAAGTTTTAGCGCATGCCGCCCACAGCTCGACACCGACACATGATTTACGTGATTTGGCAACGGTCTACATCCATGGTTAGAGGATTGAGTCTTCTTTTATTCTAGAGATTACAAGATAATCTATTCTTGTGTTTGATGAGGAACCAGCAAGAGACCCTCTCAATCTCACTAAAAGATCTCTCATAATCTCTAAATTTCTCCCTTCAGTTCTCTCTGCTCCTCTCTTACAATATGTAGCTCTTCTTGACTTCCCCATTAACCCTAGATATTAGGAACAACCCTATTTATATAATAAATCCTAATTACAAAAGAATTCCAAAAGAAAATAGTCCAAAACTGACATGAATTGGGTTTTGACCCAATTTTGACCTAGTACAAGCTACAGTGACCGCTAGTTTGCAAAGCTTCTTCGAACCTCCTTTCTTCCATCTTCATTTGTCATTATCTTCTAAGGCTAAAATACAAGATTATTCCCAAACAATATCTAGGTTAGGTTTATATAAAGTCACCTTTGAAAACGTTGATCCTTCCTTGTAACCTTTTTTTGCTGTAAACTTGTAAAACTGTAGAGAATGAACACCTTCAAGAAATTAGCTTAAGCCCCCTCTTCAAATGGCATCTGAGCAATCATTGCTCGTGCATTGGTGTCAACCCTTTTATTGAGTTGACACCAACCACCTTTGCTGCACACTTGAAGTTCGACCGTCAACTTGTTGTAGACTTCATCTTGACTCCTCCATCTAGAGTTGAACTCCCATTTCGACTCTCCTTCAGAACCCATGTTTGTTGATAGCTTCTCTTCCTTTTCTTCGTACACCCTCTTAAAGATGAAACTACACCTTGAACATCAGCTCCTTTAGAAACTCGATACAAGTCATCTCCATAATTTTGCTCAAGTAGGATATGATTCCTACTGTGGTATATCGTGATGACTCGTCCTTGCACATGGGTTCGGTAGCCTATAGAGTCAAGCACCCTATTAGATATTAGATTCTTCCTCGCCTTTAGGACTAACCAAATATTCTCTATGGTGATAATTCTCCTATTTCTTCCTACTACAATGACTGCTCCCATGCCTGTGACATTACACCTCAAGCCATCTATTGTGTAGACAGTCTCCTTTACTCCTTGCACTAGGGAGTCAAATAGGCTGGTTCAGGAACATAGATGAACTGATATTCTTGAATCTAATTTCCAACCACCACAATAACTGTTATTTTTAGAAACCATCAACACCTCAACCCGTTGGCTTTCTTCCTCCAAAATAGCCAACGCATTATCAAGTTGATTTCCACTAGTACCTGTTGCATATAAAGTTTGCAATATTCAATCCCCCTTCTTTCACCCCTTCAATAACTCTTGCCATTTGAAGTAATCTTTCTTCATGTGACCCTTCCCGTAGCAAAAGAAGCATTAACTAAACTACAAATCTATCCTGTATGAAGATCTCCCTCGCATATCTGCTACCAACCAGCACTAGAACCTAAGTCATTACCAACACCATATCGTCGCTGAAAGTCATCTTTGAGGAGAGTCACTTTTGACTTCATCCATGGTGATTGCCGCCTTCCCTATGGTTAGCAATATCTTCAGATGTTGGCAGCTCACTAGAAGAGAACTCAGCAAGATTACTACTTTGTCGTCATCTATGAGCTTTCACACATTCACTGCTAACTCAATCACTATCCTATTGAAGTTGCTCAGGATACTATTGTTATTTTTAGTACAAGTTAATGGATGCATTCTTGACTATGTGCATTTCCTCGAGTGTCTTCCACATACTAAGTGTAGTTTTCTCTTTGATTATGTGATACCCCACTTCATAAACGAGAGCAAGTAGAATCATATCATGCGTCTTCTGATTTATTTTGTTCTACTTGTCACTAGACATCTTCTTTTGCTTCTTGTTCACCCCTAGCAAAGATTAAAGCTTTCTTCAAAAACAAATATGATTTAATAAAAATCCAGCTCTGGTACTAATTATTGTAGCATATCATGTGCAACTTGACAAGGATTATTAGCCACCAACCAGCGATCTATACAAAAGCATAGCCTGCGGAACCGTCACCAAAACACCTGATTAGATCTCCTCTTTTTTTTGTAGACCAATCAATCATCAGGCAATTTAAAGCACCAAGAAAACCTATTTGAACCAAAGAGAATAGCAATAAACTACAAAAAAATAGATCAAGAAATGAAGACATGAGATTTATGTGGTTCGGCAATCGCCTACATTTATGGGGAGAGGATTGAGTGTTCTTTTATTCTAAAAATTAGAAGATAATTTATTCTTGCATTCTTGATGAATAACCTGTAAGAAATCCTTCCAATATATAACTAAAAGATCTTTCACAAGCCCTCAATTTCTCCTCTTAGTTCCCTCTACTTCTCTTTTACAAGATGCAGCTCCCTTTGGCTTGCCCCTTAACCCTGGACCTCAAGGACAACCCTATTTACCGAGTAAATCCAATCATAAAGAAATTCCTAAAGAAAACAGTCCAAAACCGACCTGAAATTGGTTTTGACCCAATTTTGCCCACGTATAGGCTGCACGACCGCCATGTTTTGTCACTTATTCAGACCTCCTTTCTTTTATCTTCTTTTATCGATGCCTTTCAGAGATGAAACACAAGGCTGTTCCCACCAAGAGAGTCCTCAGGCAAACATGTCTATTCCAAAATAAAAGGAAAAGCAAAAAGAAGTTCATACACAGTTATTCCAAAGAAATCCTCTATAACATCAACAATATAAATCCATGTTAGGTTGATGCAACCATCAAAATTTTTAAGTTGGCTGGAACTTTTGGAAAAAATTAGCAGCCAAGATTTAGTACAAATTCGAATAGGAAACTTACTCTCAAGTGAACTCATTCACTCAATGGAAAGATTAATATTGACTAGGAACATAAATGACGGGGACAGCAGGAGGAAAAGTTAGGGGAGAGAGAAAACTTAAAAAACTAGGGTTACAAATGCATCTTTCAAGAAAAAAATGGTCAATAAAATGAGTATATTTTGCAGAATTTACTGAAAAGTCACTTAAGCTTTCACCTAGTTGATCAAGTACGGATAGTTTTCCCTTCCTCCTCATGAAGTCATAAGGATGACAAACTACATAGACAAATACAATATATGTATATGCAAAATGAAGTAGCAAAAGATATGATGATTGATTTTATTTTTATGAGGTCTCATGGGTTAAAAATATCCTGCACAAAAAACTATATATCAGAAAAAACAATGTACATATGTCAAAATTTTTTCCTCATGGGATGCGACAACACATATATAAAAAATAACCGAGAAATATCTCATAGAAAGACATACAGAGAAATATCTCATAGAAAGACATACTTTTACTCATTGTGGAGACTAGAAAACTATCCTCAAGGAGCAGGGACAGACCCAAAATTTTTTGCTGTGGGGGCATATAGATTCCATTATGCATATTGAGGGCAAAGATTTTAGGATTTTTTTTGTTATTTCTTTTCTCGATATTAGTCCCTTAAATGACTCATATTTTGAATTAGTCCCTCAAATCATTAAACATGCTATTAGGTCGTTCAATTCTTAAGTTTTATTTATTTATTTTTTTGAAATTAGTCCCTTTAATCAAGAGTAGAATTATATCCATGATTGAAAAGTAGATATGGACATGGTAAATATCATATATGTGCTGTATTCGGACTTTATGCACCCCTAGTAGATATCCAAAAGGCACTCGACCGAAGAAAAGAGAAACATATAGGAAAATAAAGACAATTTAATATATTAACATCATAAGTTCATTTTTATACTAGATTACCTAGTTTTTACATGTCTTGTACTAGTGTTCTTCTTACATAAAGATGTTATGATGCAAAATGAAAATAAAACATTACAAGTGCATAAAAATCAAGTTATAGTATTTATAGATATCCCGCGTGTCGGAAGACGGCGGGGGAAAGTGGGGAAGGAGAGTTTTAGAAAGACTAACTAAATGGGTTCTTAAAATGTGTAGGAACAAAGAATGAGAGTGGTATGTTTTGTGTAAAGGGTTTTGTCACAAAAATGAAAGGCAAAAGCAAGAGGGAAGAAAGAGAGAAATAGAAAACAATTAAAAAGAAAACAAAGAGGTGACTCAAAACAAGAAATCAAAATAAGAAACAATTGGAAAGATAGTGGAAATTAGGAGAGAAGATTAGGAATCTAGGATTTAACCTACTAGTTAATTTTAATTTAGAAATGAGAAATGCTCTCTTTTAATTCACATGTTACTTTAGAATTCTTAAGCATAGACTATCAAGTTACTTAAAATAAATATAACATATCAAATTCACATCCAAATAATATCACCATTCATGAAAAGAAAGTAGCCCTAAAATTGAATAAGCATAACCTATCAAACCACTCAAGAAAAGTATAGACTATCAAACTTTTTCTATTAATTAGTTCTCTAGTTGGTTATCCTAAGTATGAGCATTTTAAGCACAAAGAGAGTAACTCAAAAACTAAATGGAAATTAAACTAGTTTCGTCTAATCCTAAATTTTCTACAAGAATTAGCTACTCACATTATAGAATAAAAATAATAAAAGAAAATTTATACTAGAAACTATTAAAGACAAAGAAAATCTAAGCTTTACAAAGCATAAAAAGGAAGAAAAATAAATATACGCTACAAAGCAAAAAAAGAGCAAGAAATAAAATTTATCAACAAATCTAATCTACCAAACACAAAATTGATTACTAAAATTAAAAACTTAAAGCATGCCAAAACTAAATAAGAAAATAAAAAGAGGAAATAAAGACTTACATTGTAATAGTTTGACCCCTTGAGAAGCAAATGTTCATCACCAAAGGATAAGAAGAAAGAACATGATAAAAAGAGGAACTTGTTTATTTATTGTAAATAAAAACTTTACAAATTGAAAGGTCTTCTGAATTAAGAGTAATCATCCTCTCTAAAATGGAGTTTACAAAATTTTCTACATCTCAAACCCCACATTCCATCCCCCC
>NC_033796.1:79275524-79296401 GCF_001876935.1 Asparagus officinalis
ATATAGCCTTTAGCATATAGCCTTCAACCACAATCCATCGATCAATTTTAGGCTCTAAGAAATCAAAATTAGTCATTGATGCATTCTATTGCAAACTAATCAATTAGCTAATCGATTAGCCATCAATTAGTTTGCAATAGGTTTGCAACAAACTTTATTGACTTCATCTTCTTTGAGTTTTTGGGATTCTTCTAGGCATCAATATGGGCTTGAAAAATGAGGAAAATTTAATCCTTTAATCTCTTATTCGATAATTCTTCATTACCTAAAGATTAAGAAAAAAAATATTATTAGCTGATATATTCATTCAAATAAAGTATATAATGAGGGTATAAAAGTGTAACTAAATGTAATGGTTATGTTAAAAAGGCATGTTAATTTAATAAAAAAGTGAAAAATAATATTCTATTAGGGAATTTCACTATCCCCGCCTACTACAATATGCACAACTTCGAAGCTAACCCACAATCAACAAGATATAAAATGAGCACAATTAAAAAAAAGATCAGGATTTACGTGGTTTGGTCAACCAACTTCGACTTACGTTCACGGGACAACAATACGAGAAATTCACTATGTATAAGGGAGAACTACAAGAGGAACCACTCAACTCTCGTCTCTCAACAACAATACGAGAAATTCACTATGTATAAGGGAGAACTACAAGAGGAACCACTCAACTCTCGTCTCTCAATCTCTCAACCTCACATACATAATCAACTCACTCAACTCTCGTCTCTCAATCTCTCAACCTCACATACATAATCAACTCTCATATTCTCTCTAAAGCCTACTCTTTGTAATCTTTTGCACGGATAAAGATCAAGAAACCCTCACCTCTCGCACAATATTCTTGAATCCGGCTACGCCCTCTGCTAATACTAGATTACAAGAATATTGGCTCTTTCTACTACATCTTCTCTTTACTCTCTTCTTCTTAGTTTTTCCTCCAACAATAGAAGAATATATATAGGGCAATCAAAACCTTATCTCTAGTCTAACTTCTTAATTACAATATGATTCAAACTCCTAATCATGATGGAACCGAAACTCCTAATCATAATAAATCTCTAACACTATCTAATTCTCATAAAGTTCTACAAAGAATCAAAGACACAATCCTAACAATCTCCACATTGGATTTGATTCCCAAACTCCCATAAATTGATATCATTGTCGTCTTGAAACTTTGTCTCTCCCGCTAGAGTCTTCTATTTCTTTCACACTTCAAATCGAATCAGTCATACTCCTAATCAGAATACCTGCACTCCAATTAGCTGTCTCGTGACCCTCACTATCATCTGCTTCACCGTGCCGTCTCCACCTCTCTTGTATGCACTAAGAGATATTTGCTACCTCTGACAATAAAAGCAAATCAATCATTCTTGTCCTCCCAATTTGAGCCTGACTATAGCCTCTCCCTACTTGTTTTCCTTGTGCTCCACCTGCATCGCTCGTCTCGAATCATATCGGTGCACCTCTCCTACTCCACACTACCAGCCGGGTGCCTGTATCTCCTCCATCACTTGTCTTGGACTGAATATGATCGTTCATCGTCTTCAACTCTAATACCACCATCTCCATTACCCTGTGTGTCACTCGGTCGTACCAGCTTGTAAGCTCCACCTAATCTGGCACCGTCCTCCTCGAGTCTACACACTAACCAACTACTGCTACCACGATGACTTTAAATAATTATATGCTGACAACTCTACTGTTAGGATCGTATCTGATTCTCTATGCTAGTCTCATCTGTCGCATACTCATTTGTCCTATCTGCCATCAGATCTGTCTTGCCGTTGAATAGCGGAATATCGAACTTCGGACTCGAAGAAGTCATCGTTCTTTAACCATGATTAAAATTCAAATCTATCATTATAGAGATGAAATTTGATAAAACTAATGCCAAAAACGAACTTAACATGTCGAAAAACCCTAGGAACAACATCTGGATCACCAAAAACCGACACCAAATCCTCGATCAAAAGACAAATCAATCTCAATCGTTGGATCTGTGTGAACAGTACCACAGTGCCGCTAGAGTGTTACTACTATAGTATCCAGCTACAGTTCTCGATCACTACAGTATGCCTCTGGTAAAGTAATTTTTTTTTCTTTTTCTTTTCATCTTGATTCTTGTAACGCCGATCTTCAATCTTGCACGACGTCGTCTTCTATCTTGCAAATTCGCTCCTAGATCCATCACTATCACTCTGATACCACTTGTTGGAGAATTTCACTCTCCCCACCTACTACAATATGCGCAACTTCGAAGCCAACCCATAATTAACAAGATATAAAACGATCATAATCAAGAAAAAAAGAACACTGAGATTTACATGGTTCGGTCGACCAACTTCGACCTACGTCCACGGGACAACAATACGAGAAATTCACTATGTATTAGGGAGAACTACAAGAGGAACCACTCAACTCTCGTATCTCAATCTCTCAACCTCACATACGTAATCAACTCTTATATTCTCTCCAAAGCCCATTCCTTGTAATCTTTTCCACGGATAAAGATCACGAAACCCTCGCCTCTCGCACAATATTCTTGAATTAGGCTACGCCCTCTGCTAACCCTAAATTATAAGAATATTGTCTCTTTCTCTACTACATCTTCTCTCTACTCTCTTCTTCTTAGTTTTTCCTCCAACAATAGAAGAATATATATAGGGAAACCAAAACCCTATCTCTAGCCTAACTTCCTAATTAGAATAGGATTCAAACTCCTAATTATGATGGAACTCAAACTTCTAATTATGATAAATCTCTAACCCTGTCTAATTCTTATGAAGTCTACAAAGAATCAAAGACACAATCCCAACATATTCTTCAAACAAAATTGACCAATGAAAAAGTTTGATACTCTTTTATACATTTATGCATGCATTTCTTTCTTTATGGTAATTGAAATTTTCCATTACCTTTTAAAGCAGTGAAGTACAGGATCACAACCCAGGCATTTTTACCTGGGACTCAATGCAAACACTTAAACTCTTAAAGCTGTTACATTAAATGCAATCATATAGCCACACTACAAAAAAAAAATCCTTTATATAAGACTGTTCAATCCTAAATTTGGTATGAGAGGGATATTAAGCTGTAAGTCTTTGTTCCGAGATCTGTGCAAGTTCCTTTCCCTTAGATGTTGTACGCAGCTGTAGCAAAAAGCTATCAAAATCCTCTTCTTATATTTCTTTACTTCTATCATATTGACAAAACCAAGTGTTCTCATAATCTCTACAGTTTCTCCGTAGCCCATACCACACAAGGGTCTTCTTCCATACCAAAATAGTGAAATGTCTCTCTGGATCTGAGATGCAAGCCTAGAGGAGGCGTGAATAAGATTGCCTATTGTTATTTAATATCACAGAGAACGTAGAAAATAAATTAGATAATTAAAAATAACAAATATAGCAAATAAATTTAGAATAAATCACAGTTAGAACACACAAGAATTTATAATAGGTTGGATAAATAGTCTTACATCTAATCTTCCTTTTCGCGAATGAGCTTCACTACTATGGGATAGTTCTCATGAATTACAAACGCGATTCAACATGTATAAGACCGAAACCCTTGTTTCTCACAAACTAGTTGTCTAACTTAAAACTCTTCACACATGATTATCCTTAGCCATAGCTAGTGACCAATTCCTCAATTAACTCCAGCTTGAATACATCGTAAATCCTTAATTTAAACCGGCTTGAGTACACTATAAAAATAAATTTGATACGATAAGATAAATATCAATTACGTACAATATAGAAAGATCTTGGTTGACCGATGGACCCTAGTCGGTCAACCGACCCTAGCAATCGGTCGACCGATGATACCTAGATTCCGGTTAGGATTTGGTTTTTAGGTCGGGTTTGTTTCATACACGTATATATACGAGTATACCCGACTTTTTCCTCTTTTATTCTCCATATTTCACGTTTTGAGCAGCAGACACCCTACTCAAAAACCCCAGAATGTTTTTTATGAGTTTTGAGAGCTTTGAGAAGCAAAACCTAGAGGAGGGCGAGATCATGGGATTTTGGTGAAAGAGGATCGTGTCTCTTGCATGCGTGGGGTTTCAGCATAAATTTTGAGGTGAGTTTCATCTCCTCCAATCCCATCCCCGTTTTATTTGGTTTTACTTAGTTTTATTGGATTTCAAAACCTAGTTTATGTATAAAGATCACACCATTAAATATCTATGATTTAAAGATTTAATCTTTTTGATTTAAATAGATATAAAATAGATTCTCAGATTTGGGTTAAACATTTGAATATGATCTAACATGAGTTTTGTTAAAGTTATTTATTTTCATGATGATTTATACAAACATGATCATGCTAGGGTTGTTAGAATCCCCTCAATTGATATTTATGTTTTCATGTAGCAAATCAAACCCTAAATACCCTAAAGAAGATTCATTACATGTGTTTTATTTGAAAAATCTCAATTTTAATGTATTTTAGATGAAGACCTAAAACTTTGTTTGTCACCAGATTTTTTGCTCTGGTCGGTCGACCGATCGAAGAAATCGGTTGACCGATTAGTCGTCAGGAAACTAAAACTTTCCTCTTGTCTTTC
Source organism: Asparagus officinalis (assembly GCF_001876935.1). Taxonomy (NCBI): domain Eukaryota; kingdom Viridiplantae; phylum Streptophyta; class Magnoliopsida; order Asparagales; family Asparagaceae; genus Asparagus; species Asparagus officinalis. Next base: position 79,280,113 of record NC_033796.1, read on the forward strand.
GACCGACCATAGACATCGGTCGACTGATCAAGGCTGATTATTTGAGTGTGCATGTTTGTGCACGTTGTCGGTCGACCGACATGATATTTCGGTCGATCGATTAGAGCTGTTTGGCATATGTTGATTTTTCATGCGCGTTTGATCGCAACCATGAAGTACGAGATGCGCGTTGTCACACGTGTGTGATCATGAGAGTGTACACGCATTAGGTTGAGCACGCATGAGCTTTTGGAAGTGTGTAATCTTACAATTTAGGTTTGTCACGATAGAGAGTGTCGTTCGTTTCATTCTATGTTAATTTTGGATGCTTGAGTGAGGTCAGTTGGTACACCGTAATGAGACCACGGATTGACTATACTCGGAATGGTTAGTTGGTATACTACAATGAGACCGCAGTGGATTACACTCTGTTGTGCATCATGGTTTTTTAAAATAGGTTGATTCACCTATTTCCATAGGGCGATTGAGTAAGCTAGTGAGCTACAGGATATTGTGAGCGTCTTACTCAACATCTTTATTTTTGAATAGAGGATCACACAGATTTGTATTTTTTCTCCTATGTTATCTACCCTGAGCATAGGGTATAAGACTAAAGTTGTCATATACAGCATATACTATATGAGATTCTTTTACTGGATTTTTATTTTTGCGAGTGCACCGCCTACCCGAGGGTAGTGTGAGATGTTTTGACACAACTTGTATTGGATGAGGCTTGGTAATGTATTGTCCTTTTATTTATTGTTGTATTCGTAGGATTTTGGATTTAACATTTAGTGATTCACAATTAGAGATATTAGGTATATTCATGAGGATTTCCTTGTTTGGATTATTTTGCTCGACGTACCCATTTTCGTGTTGTGGATTTCTAAATATTATTTTTTCTTAGTTCAGGATAGATGTTTTATATATTTATATGTACTAACTTTTATTTTTATACTCCTAACCCCTTCCCCTAGGGACAGTGGATATGATCTCTCTAGAGCTTTGACGCTCGTTGATTCTATCTTTTTCATGCAGCGAGTCAAGTGCATGAAGAGTCGTAGGTTGACGGGGATTTAGCATAAGCTCACTGTCATTTATTTAGTAGATAGTTAGTTCTCTATAGTAGTCTATTATTTATTTCAGTCTTCAGAGATGTATTTCATGTTGAAGGCTGAGAGCCTTAGTACTGTATTTAGTTAACTCTTGTATCCAGATATTTATTACTCTTTATTTCAGATTATCAGATGTATTATTTTTCTATTGGAATATGATTTCATTTATTATTAGTTATCTCTTCTCAACATTGTGTTCCTTGTATTACTTTTATTCCATCTGCTTGTACCCACACTTCTTGTATTTAATTCCACTAGAGAGATATTATTATGATGGTGAAATATGTTTTTTACAGTGTTGGGTGCATGGCAAGTTTAACATCATTGGGTTTATCTTGAACTGCAGCCTTGTGTGAAACTAGGGGCGTCACAATCTTACAACCCTTTTATTATGCAAACTATCCTCCGAAGGATATAAGTGAGGCTTGAAGAAGAACATTGATGATGATGAAGTCCAATAGTAGCATTCCTCAAAGGTCGATGAAGAACATCGATCATGAGCTTTGAGCCCTAATAAATTCATCTCTTGCACTTGGACATTGTTCAAAATTTTTGCTGTTATATCATAGAAATTCCTAAGTGTTAACTCAACTATAGAAAGTGGCGCGTGTCTCAATTAAGAGTACACTGACTCGACCCTTATCTTATGAAGGCCAACTCGAAAGGTATCCTCACAAGGAAAGGTTGGCTCGAAAGGCATCCTCATTTGGACTCTCTCATGAAAGCCGACTTGAAAGGTGTCCCACATTGAACGAATGAGTGAAAAGGGCATCCTTACTCAACCTCTCTTGAATAGCTAAGACGAAAGGTGCTCTTTTTCGAACCTAGCAATGACAGCCAGTCACTATCACATTAAATGTACGGTTAAAGTCATCATTACTCCTCCACTGGAGTCATAATGACTCATTGGATGTTTGTGTCGGAAATCTTTTTCATTGTGTAATCCATTACAAATCGTTTGTTGAATTACAGATTCAAAAAAAAGTGAGCGTTTTTATAAGACTTCTTTACACAAATAAAAATAAACAAATGAGATCTCCTAGAAACACACACAGAGACTGTCTATCAATCGCTGCTTGCGTGAGATATTTGTCTGTGTCGAGGACGCGTTAGTCTGTGGACGATTGAGTCACAGATCTAGATTGATTCGAAGAAGGCTTGGAGTTGATGTTTCATTTTAGAAACAAGGACATAAGTGAATATCTCAACAAGGTGAGATAAAACACTTTTCTCAAGAACAAAACAAGGTTTGATCTCAAGGAAAATACTAAATGCTTTCAGGATGTGAAGAACTCTCTCTCTGTGGATCACAAAGCTCACTACAATGCCAATTCTCTGCTGCCAATTAGCCCTCTCTCATGCACAAGAGTGTAGGGGAAGTATTTATAGCCATTAGGAACCATTTTTGAAGATAAGAAGTCAAAACAAATTTTAACTTTAAACCAAGAATTTTAGTGTTCTTACTTTTTCCTTTCTTGGTTTTAAAATTATGTCTTAAAATATTTTGATTATGAAAATAAATTTATAATTGATAAAATCTTTTGTTTTAATGATTATTTGTTTTGTTTTGATGAGAGGTTTGTACTTATATAACCCTCCGGGTTCATTGGGTGTTTATTCCCAAATCAAGTTTACCGGATGCTAAAATGATTATATGGGTTGAAACAAGCTCAAGAGCTTGATATAATTGTTGCCTCTCTTAAAAATTTTGTTTTGATCGGTTGCTTTGAATTCATTATACTTCACTTATATGATGATATTTATGTGTTTGTGCTTATGGATCATCTATTCGTGGTTTATAATGTATTCCATATGTGGTTTGATCAAGTTATGTAAAGAAAATTTTTCTTTATTGATCAAACATTGTTTTTGAATATAAACTTTGATTTATGATTTCTCTTGGTTGAATTGTTTTCATTTGAAAACTTTTTGCATGATTCTCATGTTCCTCTTCTTTTGATTTCATAAATCTATTCTTTTATATGGTTTTTATATTTTTTTGTGTTAATGAGACACTATTTTCATATTGACATATTTATATGTGTTCTCATTATCTTCATGTATGTGAGTAAATTTTTAGCATATTATTTATGCATGCTCACATATGTTTGCCATGATATTCATTTCATATATTCCATATGGCATTTTGATAGGGGGAGCAATCCCTATATCTTTTTATGTTTGATACTCACTCGTGCTTATTGATAGGGGGAGCTTTCGCTCTCTTATTCTTTTTGTCCCCTTTTTGATGTTGTCAAAGGGGGAGAAATATTATGAGTATATGTATATTCTTTCTTGTTTATATGCATGTGAATTATAAATTATATATTCATTTCCTTCATGCATATATCCATTTTTGTAAATTGTTTGTCATCATCAAAAAGGGGGAGATTGTTGGCCTTCTTGTTTTGATGATGTTTAACAAAAAATTTACCACTAATGTTGTTTGTCTAGTATTTGTGTTTTCTTATTTATTATAGACAAACAACATAGTTGGAGGATGGATGGATTACGCCATAACGATGATATCAAATGGAGGTTGGCGAAATTGTGGAGTGAAGCAACATACAATTCAAGTTAAAGATCAAGTTCAAGCTTCATCCGCAACGTGTACCAAGTCAAGCTTAATTGAAGATCAAGATTGCTTGGGTAATGTAGTTTAGGATTTATATTATGTGTGTTAAGTACTCTAAGCTCAATTATCTATACACACATATTTTTGGTTTCTAAGCTCAAATATTGTATTCTCAGTTTATAGACTTAACAATCATCATATACATATTTTATCAAGTCTATATAATCATTGTGCAAAGTTATTTGGTTTATCTACATAGATATGAAACAAATATATTTTCATATACATACTCATAGGTTTTATTTTTCTATTGTATTTGTGAAAATATTGTATTCTTAGTTTATAGACTTCAATATCAGTTTATACATGTTTTACTAAGTCTATAAAAACATTTCACAAAGTTTCAAAAGTTGGTTTATGTCAAAACATCAAAATTCAAGTATCTCATATTTTCATGTTTTGGACTAGTTTGTAAAATGATGATATTTTTCATTTGGGAAGTCCTTTTTCGAAACCAGTCATTGTAGCATGTTTATTATCATGTCTACAATCATTCCCCAAAGTTTTACATTTTTTGGAATTTATTTGATATTTTTAAACAGCGTTTTAAAATCAGAAAAATAGTTTTCAGTTTTCTGTCATATCCGTTTTCGGTCGACCGCACCGGTCGACCGAACCTGAGGTCAAAAGTTCACTGGGCTGACAGATAGCTGTCGGTCGACCGGTCCGGTCGACCGATGAAATTTCCGGTCGACCGATAGTGACTTTTTCAGCTTCCAACGGCTAGTTTTATTACCGTTGCTTTGGGCTGTTTTTGTCTTTTTGTTTGGGTTTTTGGCTGAGTTTTGAGTGGGTATAAATACCCAATTGCTGATCTCTTTTCATGTGATCAAGAAGTTTTTAAAGAAGTTTTTTAACAAGGGTTTAAACTTGTTTAGTGTTTGTTTAAGTTTGGTTTAAGAAGCTTTTAAGCATTTGAGTGTTTTGGTTTGTGAAGACAATTTCACAAGAGCAAGTGGAGATCATCATTTGGTGTTTGAGCAATCACTCTTCTCCCTCTCTCTTGTCATCTATAGAGAAGTTTCCTTAAACTCAATTCTAGCATTTTATAAGTTTGTTCTTAATTTCATAAGCTAGATTTCATATTGAGTTTATATTGTTTTATCTCTTTGTTCACACACAACCTATTGAGCTTATTGTATTTACATTCATAGTATAATTTGGGGTTGTGGGTTTGTGACTAAGAGTTGTGCTTAATTGAGTTCTCACCTTGTTAGAGAGAACAATCATTTGTCATATTGTGCCTAATTGTGAGGATTCACTTGTAATACACTTGTACACCGAGAGAAGTGTGTGGTGAGAGACGGGGTCGAATCCAAGAGGAGTGGCGTCGGTTGACGTGCCTAGAGAGAGGTTGTAACCGAGCACTTGAGGGAGACACGGCTAGGTCCAACACTTAGTGGGTGTAGAGTGTGATTGCAAGAGTGTGAGTTGTAGAGTTTTCGGTTAGCTAGAAAACCGAGTGTGTAGAAGAAGTTCCGGCTTCCAAACCGGATTGTGTTAGTGGATTTCTCCCCGGGAGTGGGGAGCGGAGACGTAGGACGGAAGGTCCGAACTCCGTGATCATATTGCTTGTTTGAGTGTGCTTCTTGTTTATCTTGTTTATGTTTATATCACCCTTAGTTTATATATCCTTGCATATATATTTCATCATATAGGATATATCACTTTGTGTATATTGCATATTCTTGCCCATAATAGATTGTATACCTATCTTGCAAGAATATAGTTGTTAATTATTTTTAATTGGTATTTAAATCGGATTAGATTAGCATAAGACCCTAATCACCCCCCCTCTAGGGTCTAATAGAATGTTGCTGGTTAATTAATGATCAATCATCTAGGCGATACAAAAATGGGTACTCATCAGATTCCTCGGAATGGGATTCCGATACAAGTCTGGGGGAAGTGTTCAAAGCCCTAATGTCGAACATGGCTACAGCTGATCCGTCCACAATGGAGAACGACGATCAAATGTTAACTTGGGAAGACCCGTGGGTTCATCACCTGAACATGCAGTATGGTGATAGGTTTGAACAGAGAGAACCCCCCACTGAAGATAAAATAGTCCAAGTTAACATGAGCGACGAGGCCAACCCAAAGCCGATATTCATCAGCGATAGTCTTCCCTCAAATGAGAAGGAGGAACTAATTGCTCTCATCAGGGAATACATTGACGTCTTCGCTTGGAACTATGAAGACATGCTAGGGCTCGACCCCAATGTGGCAATGCACCACCTCGATATCAAGCCGGATGCCAAACCTGTCAAACAACAGCAAAGACGGTTTCATCCGCAGATTATGGAAGCCATTGAGGCGGAGGTTAAGAAATAATCCAATCGGGATTTACAATATTGTTCCAGTCATGAAGAAGAACGGTAAAATCAGGATTTGCATCGACTTCAGGGACCTGAATACAGCATGTCCAAAAGACGACTTTCCTCTCCCAATCACGGATGTCATTATCGACAATACATGCGGATTTGAGAAAATGTCTTTTATGGATGATTTTTTAGGATATAACCAAATTAAGATGCACCCAGATGATGAGAAGCATACAGCGTTCAGAACGCTCCTCGGAGTCTTTTGCTACACGGTGATGCCTTTCGGTCTAAAAAATGCAGGTACCACGTACCAGCGAGCAATGACTAAGATTTTCCAAGAACATCTCAGGAAAACAGTCGAGTGCTACGTTGATGATTTAGTTATAAAAAGCCGTAACAAAGAAGATCACATCAAAGACTTGAAGACGATGTTCGATCTCATGCGGAGTCACCAATTGAAGATGAACCCACTAAATCCTTCCTTGGAATGTCCAGCGAAAAATTCCTTGGATTCGTCGTCACCACCAAAGGTATACATATCGATCCTGATAAGGTGAAGGCGATACATTAACTGCAACCCCCTAGAAATCTAAGAGAGCTCAGAGGATTGCAAGGGCGTTTAGCTTACATCCGGCGGTTCATCTCAAATCTTTCTCGGAAGTGCCAACCATTCTCTAAGGTAAACAAGAAAGGTGTGTCATTTATTTGAGACGACGCCTGCCAAAAAGCATTCGAAGATATCAAAACATATCTAACGAATCCTCCTGTTCTCGTTGCACCAAAATCAGGTAAACCGTTCTTGATTTATCTCAAGGCGATGATCCACTCGATAAGTGCTTTACTAGCACAAGACGATGATAATGGTCACGAACAGGCAGTTTATTACCTAAGTCGGACCTTGATAGGCGCCGAGTCTCGATATCCGATGATTGAGAAAGAATGCTTAGCATTGGTATTCGCAATGCAAAAGATGCGGCATTACTTGGTTAGACAGATGATCTACGTCATTTCTAACGTTAATCCAGTACGGGTATTTATGACGCAATTGGCCTCTATGAATTGGCGGTTAGCGAAATGGGCCCTTCTCTTGTCCCAATATGATTTGCACTTCAAACAGCAGAAGTCGATCAAAGGACAAGCGATTTGTGATCTTTTGGTGGCAAACCCGACAACGGATACGGCAGAAGTATATGATGACTTGCCAGATGAAACCCACGAGGTTAACACTACATCGCACCAACAAGTATGGCAATTATACTTCGATGGTGCTTCGAGAGCAGTTAATAGGGCAATAACCCCCGGATGTTCTACGGTTTCCTCCGCAGTTGGAGTTGTCTTAATTTCCCCAGGGAAGCATGTGATGCCTCGGGCTTATTCACTGACTAGTCCCTGTTCCAATAACGTAGCCGAGTACAACGCGTTTCTCATTAGACTTAGTTTCGCCAAAGAGCTGGGGGTCGAATATCTCGATGCTTTCGGGGATTCTCAATTGATAGTCAACCAAGTCCGTGGAGAGTATGAAGTTAGGAACCAAGACCTGATCCCGTACCACCAGGAAGCCATCAAAATGGCAGATTCTTTTGAAGAATTCTTTATTGAATACATCTCTCGTCTCCAGAACGCTTATGCGGATGCACTGACAGCACTAGCAAGTTCTTAAGGAAGCACACGAAGGAGAATGTGGTGCGCATCAGCCCGGTCCCAAACTGTATGATCGCATCAGGAGAATGGGATATTTTTGGCCAACAATGGTTCGTGACGCAATTGAATACGCCCGAGAGTGTCATGCTTGTCAAGTACATGCAAATTATATGCACCAACCACCAGAGCGTTTACACACGTCAACCACGTCTTGGCCGTTCGAGACATGGGGTATGGACATTGTCGGTCCTATTTTTCCCCCTTCGGTCAAAGGTGACCGATTCATTCTTGCAATCTCGGATTACTTTTCAAAGTGGGCTGAAGCAATTCCGCTTAGAAAAGTGAAGACGAACAACATCATCAATTTCATCAAACATCATGTCATATACCGACACGGCGTGCCAAGACGGATCATTCATGACAACGGTCCACAGTTCATAAGCAACGCCTTCGTCAGGTTTTGTGACAAGTTCAAAATTCAAGATGTTTCGTCAACAGCTTATTATCCCGCTGCGAATGGATTAGCTGAAGCGTTTAACAAGACGATCATTAAGATCTTGTCAAAGCTCGTGAAGACCAATAAACGAGACTGGGACGATAAACTCGGTGAAGCGCTCTGGGCTTATCGCACCACCATACGCACACCTATGGGAGCCACCCCATATTCATTGGTATATGGATGTGAAGCTGTGTTACCATTGGAGATTCAAATTCCATCCCTTCGGATCGCCCTCGCGACTAAGATGACGACAGAAGAACAACATCAGAAACGTCTCGAAGAACTCGAAAGGTTGGATGAAAAGTGCTTGGAGGCTCAACAACACATTGAGTTTTATCAAGCCAGAATATCTAGGGCTTTTAACAAAAGAGTCCGACAGAGAAGCTTTAAGGAAGGAGATCTGGTCCTCGCTGCTCGCCGACCGATAATCCTCAACTCCAAGAAGAAAGGTAAATTTGAACCCAAATGGGAAGGAACGTTTGTAATAGACACAGTCTATTCAAACGGCGCATATCGCCTGATTACTCAAGAGGGCGCCAGACAATTAATGCCAATAAATGGGAAGTTCCTAAAAAAGTACTATCCCTAGTACATTCAGGATAACTCATTTGCCGGGAAGTTCCTTGAAGAATATTACAGTTAATATTCTAGAGGATAACCCAAAATCTTTTTTTTTTACCACCAAAATCTCTCACTGATCAATTTCAATTGACAGTGAGTCCACCAAAAATGTCTTTCTGGCCCTCTTGACTCTCTCCATGAACAAGAGGTTCACTTTCATTTCAGAGTCCCCTTTCGATAAACGAAAGAGCTCCCTTCTTTTCTCTTTGGTTAAGCCTTCTCATGGTTATAACCGAAGTTGAAATTTCACTTCGATAAACGAAAAACTCATCTTCAGTTTAGATAACCAATCCTATAAAAGGTAAGTTTATCTAGATTTTCCAGATTCTCGGAGTGGAGATCCCACTTCTAGTTTCTTTTGCACTGGAAATAGAATATAAAATTCTTCCTTTCCAGAATCAAGGAATAGAATATAAAATTCTTCCTTCCTTGTATTCGGGTTCGCCTTCACCCTAAAAGAAGACCGGAAAATAGAATATAAAATTCTTCCTTTCCCGCACCAACCTTTTCCAAAATTTGTCAATCTAGGATTCATCCTAGGAAGTTTATCCCGAATTCTAAGCAGGGATAAGTCTGCGCCTAACACGCGCTGCCGGTTAGTTCTTAACCGTTAAAAAGAACACCCGCCCACATATTCAATATTGTGGCAGGGTGTTATTAATAATACCAAAATCCATGCCTTACACGCATGGGGAATTTCATCCTGAATCCTAAGAAAGGATATGCCGACGCCTAACACGCGTTGCCGGTTTAGTCTTTCTCCGTACAAAAAGACACCAGAGTTCAATTCTGGGGTATTATATCCTAAAACCTAAGCAAGGATAAGTCTGCGTCTAACCCGCGTTGCCGGTTAGTTCTTAACCGTTAAAAAGAACACCCGTCCACATATTCAACATTATGGCAGGTTGTTATTAATGACACCAAAATCCATGCCTTACACGCATGTGGAATTTCATCCTAAATCCTAAGAAAGGATATGCCGACGCCTAACACGCTTCGCCGGTTTAGTCTTTCTCCGTACAAAAAGACACCAGAGTTCAATTCTGGGGTATTATATCCTAAAACCTAAGCAAGGATAAGTCTGCGTCTAACCCGCGTTGCCGGTTAGTTCTTAACCGTTAAAAAGAACACCCGTCCACATATTCAACATTATGGCAGGTTGTTATTAATGACACCAAAATCCATGCCTTACACGCATGTGGAATTTCATCCTAAATCCTAAGAAAGGATATGCCGACGCCTAACACGCTTCGCCGGTTTAGTCTTTCTCCGTAGAAAAAGACACCAGAGTTCGATTTTGGGGTATTCTATCCCGAAGCCTAAGTAGGGATAAGTCGGCGTCTAATACACGTCGCTGGGTAGCCTATTCCCGTAACAAGGGCGAAGTCTACGTATTCGAAATCGTAGCGCCGAGTCTAAGAGAATTCACTCTCCTAGCACAATGTTACATGCGGGACGGATCTAGACAATCCGCATGCTAGCCCGACTCAAACGGTAGTCGGTAAAGGCTAATCAAATCCATTGAAGGCTGGGGGTTAGCCAAAAATCCTAAAGTCAACGCCTAACACGCGTCGCCGGGTAGTCTATTCCCGTGAGAAAGACGAAGTCTACGTATTCAATAGCGTAGCACTAAGAGCGTTAACTCTCTTAGCACAACGTCACATGCGGAACGGATTTAATAATCCGCATGCTAGCCCGACTCAAACGGTAATCGGTAAAGGCTCATCAAACCCGTTGATGGCTGGGGGCTTGCCAAAAATCCTATAAATGCGAGAGTCACTAACGCATCAACCTCATTAGTTGGTCTCGTGACTTGAGCATCCAACGACTTCGGGATAAGATCTGTATCCGCAGACGAATCAACTTTCATGGTTGGTCCTGCAGCTCTGACATTTGGTATCACCGTGCTCCAACAACTTAAGAGCTTAAACTGTGTAGACCCAGGGTCAACGCCGGTCAACGCGTAACCCCAGGTCAACGCCGGTCAACGCGTTGCGATCAAACAGTCAACGTACGACGTTCAAAACCCTAGGGTCAACGCCAGTCAACGCATAACCTTAGGTCAACGCCAATTAACACATTGCGATCAAACAGTCAACGTACGACGTTCGAAACCCTAGGGTCAACGCCAGTCAACACGTAACCTTAGGTCAACGCCAATTAACGCATTGCGATCAAACAGTCAACGTACGACGTTCGAAACCCTAGGGTTAACACCGGTCAACGCGTACCCCTAGGTCAACGCGTTGCGACCAAAAGTCAATGAACAGTGATCTGAAACCCTGAGTCGGCACGATGTGACGAAAATAGTCGGTTCTAAGTCAACTCAATGACACCAGACCAGACCATGCTAAATCAGTTCAAACCAGGCTAAACCAGTCTTGAACCAGTCTTGAACCAGGGCGGTTCAGTTCGTTCGGATACGAACACTACTCCAATAAGGTATACGAGTATAAACTATTCCCTATTTTTGGTTGAGAAGTTTCTGGAGAATATTTTTCTAAAAATATTTTTAAGGATAATTCAACAACACTACGCCGGACAACGCGTCGCAAATAAGAACTCAGCGCCAACAATCGATGGTCAGTTCTATGTTGAACCAGCAAACACGAGCTAAAGATCAGAAAATCAGGAATCGACTTCAAGTTCGAAACTCCGACAATGGTCAGACAATAAATGCAGCACCGGAACCCTTGCAGGCATTCGACAAAGCACCGAATAGCCTAAAAGATTGAAGGAATCAAGAACAGAAACCATTCCAAGGTCCCGTTACACCGACTGAAGGTTGGGACAATCATATCCAAAGTATTCCAGACTCTTCTATAAAAGAACGAGACTGAAATACTTTGGAGGGGGTATTTGTAGGCGTATAAAACTGCTTATAGGTCCCTTAGCACAGCTCGGCACGGTGATTCGACAAACCGACGAACCATCGGGTGACGTATCTAAACACGACCGTTAATCCACCACATCGAAGCCAAGTGACACGTGACAAAGCGGATTGACAAAGCGACAAGGTTAACAAATCGCATGCAAACAACGCGTGCGGAATCAAGCTAACGGTTCGGCGAGTCAACGAGTCATCCAACCGTGGAACGGATTCGAACTCGAACTCCAAGGCGGATTTACTGCCAAATCAGGATCCGGACTGCCAAATCAGGATCCGGACTGCCAAATCAGAGTTCAGATCAACGACACAGCGGATTTACTGCCAAATTAGGATCCGGACTACCAAATCAGAGTCCAGATCAACAATAAAACTCGGATAAACTACGAAACCATAAAACCGGACGACAAGCAACTCGGCACAACACCTGGAGGACTCGGCCAAAACCGAGCCACCTCTAGGTGGCTCGGCCAAAACCGAGCCACCAAGAGGTGGCTCGGTGGCCGAGGCACGCTCAGATCTGGGCCCAGATCTGGGCCCAGATCCGCTTTCAGAGGCTATAAATAGAGAGGCATGGCTCATTTTTGAGAGGTTGGAACTTTTGGAGGCGAAACTCTGCTGAATTGAGAGCTCGACTTTGGAGTTTTGAAGCTTTGAAGACTTGGAGTTTCAGATCTGGTTCTTGGCGAGCATCCCCGTCAAACAAGGCAGGAGTTCGAGAGAGATCGGATCTGAGATCTGCACGGTAATACTCCGGATCAAAACTTGGTATTTGATCCCGAGAAGGCTACTATTTCCTTGGTGAAATAGTACCCCCCGGCTGTTATTTCCTTCGTGAAATAATACCCGTCATACCGTGTAGATCCGACCGGATCAAGATCGCACGGTGGTCCACGGATTAACCCCGGCGCAGACGAAGAACCCACAAAAGCGAGAGACCGCAAAACAGGATCTCGCGATTCGTTCAAGGAAAGTTGTAATTTTTATTTCTTTTTTGATCTCATTGTAACCGGATCTTATAAAAAGACCGGATCTTTTTAATCGATGGAATCAATGAAGAAAGCAATTTTTCCCGCGAACACTTACTAGTTTATCTTTTGACTTATTAACCAATAAGGATGCAGAGTTCATATTTTTCTTTTTATTCTCTACCAAACAACCTAGCCAAAAAGCTCACACGTATGTTAACGACTTACACTACCCTAACAAGCCATCCCGACCACAACAGAGCTTTACATTTCGCGACTTGGGTGACGTCCCATAAGCTTGTAAACTAAGATCTTAAGCAGAGAATGAAAAGAACATATATGAATTCTACATTCTTATTAGCAAATAATCATAAAGATAAACTATAAGAATAAATTTACATAGACATATAAGAATTATGCACAGCTCTGATACCAAAAGTTCAACAAAAATGCTTAGAACATTTAAAAAAGCAATTTTTTGAAGCATTCGACACTAGTGATACTAAGAAGTCATAGTTCTATTGGGGAAGATATTCATATTCAAGATGCCCAAGACCCAGATGATATGTGGGATGAAGATATGAGAATATTGCAAGATATTAATATGCCATATATTAAAGGCAAAAGTATTGCTTGATAAACATTAGAAAATTCTGATTTAAGCCTCGGGGAGTCGATCAGAATCACTTTGTAAGAAGCTATTTTATAAAAGCAGCATTAGAAAAAGAAGCTTTAATAAAGCAACTTTTGAAAAAGAAGATGCTATTACTGTGTACTTTTGGAAAGTTATACTTTTTTAAAAGTTGATATGATGTAAATATGCTGCCACGTTTTCTAAAGAAGATGTCATGTCCCGTTCAAGCCACGTATTAAGAAAGAACGTAGAAGTTTTGTGAGGCATCTTAATGGCTTATAAATAAGATGGAAGACAGAGAGTTTAATAAGTTTTTGGAGAGCAGAATAATAGTTTGTAAGAAAAGAGTTTGAGAGATCCTCTGTATAATTAAAGAGTGTACTTTGAAATATATTCTGGAAGATAATAAAGATAGCATTTTACAAGTTAGACGTCTCAAACTATAAGCCCTTCTATCTAGTTTGAATTGTAGAGATTTTCTGTTCACCAAAGCCGGGGTTGCTGTTATCGACGATTAGTACTCTTGATGCTGTTGGGATGGAGATTCAACAGTGTGTCGTTAGTTGCTTCAATGATTTTGGAATGCAAGCTTCCTGCTTTGAGACGAAGGAAATGAATTTAATCAATTTATTTCTTTTAGTTTTTTTTGGTCTATTTCAATTTTTGTTTAAATTCGTTTGTGTTTATAGGATTTGGAGTAGAGGGCATTGATAGGTTTTGAGGTGAAGGCACTGAATTGCTTCAAAAGAGGAGAGTATGAAGATGGAGAATCTTTTTTAAACAATTTGCACTTATGTTTTATATGTATATTGAATTAGTATTGGAACTTAAATGTTGTAATTGTTTGTTTTAATAATATATTTTCTATCTTTTATCAGATTATTTTTATCTTTGAATGAATATTTTTGTGTTCATGGTTTTCTTAAATAATTTATGTGATACATATGAATGTGATTGAATATGAAAGCAAAAACCTAAAGGATATATGGAATATATTTTAATATAGTTAAAAAAATTTAAAAAAGTAAAAACATCCTAGACGAAAATTTTCGCCTAGGATGTTTTGGTCATCCTAGACGGTTATTTTATCTGTCTGGATTGTATTTCCGTCTAAAATGGCTATTTTAGACGGAATTCCATCTAGAATGCTTCATCCTAGACGAAAAGTTATTAGACCATCATCCTAGAAGGAATTCCTTCTAGGATGGTCATTTTAGACGGAAATCAAACTATTCTAGACGGAACTTTCCGTCTAGAATGCGCAGTTTTCTACATTGTAATATGAGATGTAGGTTGCTCGTATTTATCGTGTCCAACAATTTTCTTTGGCTACAGTTATCCTCTGATGTTCAATGCAATTAGATCTTGACAAGCTCGTAGAACGTCATTTGATTCATTAGCATTTTGCAATAATGTTAAAACAAGATTTTCACAAATAGTTTTTTCTATGTGAATGACATCTAAGTTGTGTCATATTTTTAGCTCTTTCCAATAAGGTAGCTTAAAGAAAATACTAAATTTTGTCTATCCTATAGGTAATTTCATGGCTTCATTCTAATCATTCAGCCATTGTGCTAATCTCTTTCATTTCACTACCATTTTGTTCTTATGCAAGTTTCTTACTCCGAGTAAATCCTCTTTGGAATAGTATTTTTTTCCCCAAAATTGACTTTTGATAAGTTCTCAAGTAAATGCACAATCTGACCTTTGGTTAATGATCAAGGAGCATCCCTATTCTTTATAGTCCCATCAAATAACTTGATCTATCTTTTTATTATGTATTTGTGCGTTTGATCCGACCATCTTTGGTTAAACCAACAACAAAATTTTTGGCTATATAACAAATGAAGACTTTTAAATTCTGGACCACAAACTTGAGAAGCATATGCTCCCTTCATAGACCAACCAGATAGATTAGCATAGGCTGGAAAACCATTAATTGTCCATAGCAAAAAAACATTGAATCGGAACGACTTTTAGCATAAAAATCATTCTTCATGACCCCCTTCATCCAGAGCTATGTTAAATCATCAATTAGCAACTCTAAAAAGATATATATGTTGTTGCCTGATGCATATTTGCCCCGTATCAGCAATGAAAGTAGAATATATGATTATTTCATACAAAGGCAAGGCTGCAAATTATAGGACATTTGTACAACAAGCCATATAGACCATTCTGAACTCATAAACTCAAATGGATTAATTCCGTCACTAGCAAAGCTTAAACTGATATTCCTGCACTCATTTACAAACCAAGGACAAGTCTGGTCCTCATGCTTCCATGCCCTTGCATCAACCAAATGTTTGACTTTATCATCATCTACGCATTCTTTCATGTGCCACATCATACTCCTAGTAGTGTTTTTGTTCATGTACAATCTCTACAGTCTAGACATCACGGGAAAATGACAAAGCATCTTTGTTGGAATCTTTGTTTGCTTAAGAACAGTCTCCATTCGGCATTGTGTTGAATGATTCATGTGTTATACTCATCGTGAAGGTCTGCAAATTGGACATTCCTAAAGGTCTTTGTTATGCTTATAGTAGAGGATACAAACATTAGGGCATGCGCCAATGTTACTGTAGTCAAGTTCCAGAGTAGAAACAATCTTCTTCGCCATAGAATATTTTTTTAGTATGTTCTCTTCTCCTTTCAAAATTACCTTCCATAACAATTTAAGCAACATATCAAAATATTTATCCTCAACTCTGCTAAGGGTCTTATATGAAAAAGTCACAACATTAATGTTAACCAAGTGAACTCGGTGAAAACATCAATACAAATATTTTTCATCGTCTTCTATTAGCTTCATTATTTGTGCCAAGTCCTTGGATCATTCACATCTTTAATATTTTCTGCAACTTTGGCATCCTCGATATCTTTAATTTTATCTATATTAGGTATAGGTAACATATCCACAAACACTGCCCATGTATCAACTACCATCCCATCATTGGATGTACTTTCGCCAGTAGATCTATTT
>NC_033796.1:79296411-79314516 GCF_001876935.1 Asparagus officinalis
TTTTAGTCCTCATAAAATCCTAATACTAAATATGTGGCTAAATCACTTTTATTCACCAACTCTATATTTTGGCACCAACAACAAGGACTGTACATAATTTCACTATCTAAATTTCTTAGGTCCACCAAAGCGTACTTTATGAAAGCATTTATCCTGTTTTTATATTAATTATCCCTCCATCTCTCAATACAAGGAGTATCATTGCATGACTTTATCGGAACTATCCTCATCTGTATGTTATATAACTTTTAATTAACGAAACCAAACACATAATGTTTAGGTCTTTGTAATATACGCATGTAACTTTCAAGTAATGTTTGATTAATGATTAACGCAAAAAATTATTGGACATGTAATGTTAAATTATAAAGATTAGACATAAATCATATTTTTCTAGGTTCAAATGCAAGCCTACGTTGGATTGGACACATTAGCGCGTGTCATAGGAAATGGACCTATCTCATTAGGAATATAATAGTGCATACATCTATTTTGCATACTTTGTGTTTGTTATTTCTTAAAAATTTTAGCAGCAACTATCCACTATTCTTCGAGTATACTAAAAACACCCTAATGCCACTAGGAAGGAACCCTAGAGGGGGGTGAATAGGGTTTATGCTAATCTAATCTGATTTATCCTAATGCCACTAGGAAGGAACCCTAGAGGGGGGTGAATAGGGTTTATGCTAATCTAATCTGATTTATGTTAATTAAAAACTTATTAACAAGTTATCCTAGTAAATATGATACAAGTAAGATATGTGCAAAGATATTAAACTAAACAAGGGCAATATAAACATAGACAATATAGTGGATGAAATAAACAATGAGAGAATGACAATAAAGATGAAAAAAGATATAAGTGTGCCAAGCCAAACTCAAACAAGCAAAATGATCACGGAGTTCGGACCTTCCGTCCTACGTCTCCGCTCCCCACTCCCGGGGAGAAATCCACTATCACACCGGATTTTCTATGCTCACCCAAATAACGTTTACACCGACACACTCGATTTTTTAGCTTACTGAAAACTTTACAACACTCACAATGTAACTACACTAACTACCACCTCAAGTGTTGGTCTCTAGCCCGTGTCCTTCCTCAAGTGTTCGGATTTACAATCTCTGTCTAGTCTTTACTACCGATGCCACTCTTTTTGGAACCGATCCCGTCTCTCACCACACACTCTTCTTGATGTACTAGTGTAATACAAAGTGAACCTCACAATAATAGCTCAATATAAGTGTTTGTTATCTACTATGAATGAGAACACAATGAAAGCTCACTCTTAATGTCACAAACCCTACAACCCAAATTATACTATGTATGAAATACTATAAGCTCAAGTGGGTGTGTGTAACAATGAGATTCAATAAATCAAAATCAAACTAAACTCAATATAAACTCTAGCTTAGAAAATGATAATCAAACAGTTATATATAAATACAAAGCTAGTTTGAGTTTACAAAGCTTCTCTAATAAATGACAAGAGTGAGGGAGAGACGAGTTGAAGCTCAAACACCGAAGGATAATCTCTTCTTTCTCTTGTGAAAGTTTCTTCACAAACAAACTCTTTTAAAACAAACTTAAACATCCTTAAACTTGTTTTTGAAATTCTCTTAGGTAGTTCAGAAGTTAGAGGGCAATGGGTATATATAGGATCATGGAACAACCCCAAAAATTAAGAGATCGAAAACATCACAACAAGATAAAATAACGGAAACAAGAAAAACTAGAAAACTAGCCGTTATGATGACGTCGGTCGACAGATAGATTTCATCGATCGATTGATGAGCTGACCGTTGTAGGCATTTTTCAGCTCATCAGTCGACTGACGACATTATCAGTCGACTGATGACCTCATCAGTCGACTAGTCAGTCGACCAACATTAAAACATAAACTTTTGACTATTCCAGATGTTTTCTTTAGTCGACTGAACACTTGCATCAGTCGACTGATAACACATTATCAGCCTGATTTGAATAGTAAAACTGATTTTCAAACTCCTTTTAAAAATAGCAAATAAAATCAGAAAAATCTAAAACTTTGGGAAATGATTGTAAATATGATAATAAACATGTTACAAAAGGATTTTTTTTTTTTTGGAATAGCACTCCTAAAATGAGAAACCTCTTCATTTTGCAAAACATGTCCTAAACATAAAAATGTGATATACCTGAATTTTGATGTTTTGACATAAACCAAGTTTTGAAACTTTATAAAATAATTGTATAGACTTGATTAAACATATAAACTATTGTTGTTAAGTCTATAAAATAAAAACTCAATATTATGCAAAAATAAAGTTTTGCACAATATGCATTTAACGAAATGATATACATGAAATATAAAATATGAATGTATATTTGTTTCATATCTATAAAGCTAAACCAAATCAAAACAATAAATATGAAATATGTAATTTCATATTTATTTATAAACTTGAAAACCAAAACATGTATGTATATGTATAACTATATATGTACATAGAAACTAAAAACTAAAATGTGTATATATATATATATATATATATACATACATATATATATAGAAACAAATAAAATGTGTGTATATGATATTGAGCTTAAAGTATTAAACACACATAATATAAAACCTAAACTAATATACCCAAGCTTGATGAAGGTCTTCAATAAGCATGACTTGGTAAACTTGCGGATGAAGCTTGAACTTGGATCTTCAACTTGAATTGTATTACTTCACTCTACTATTCCTTCCATCCTCCAATGGATATGATCGTTAAAACTCGATTCTATCCAACCTCTAATATATTGTTTGCCTAGAATAAATAAGAAAATACAAACACTAAACAAATAACATTAGTAGTAAATTGTTTGTTAAACATCATCAAAATAAAAAGGCCAACAATCTCCCCCTTTTTGATGATGACAAATAATTTACAAAAAGATATATG
Organism: Asparagus officinalis; assembly: GCF_001876935.1. Taxonomy (NCBI): domain Eukaryota; kingdom Viridiplantae; phylum Streptophyta; class Magnoliopsida; order Asparagales; family Asparagaceae; genus Asparagus; species Asparagus officinalis. Next base: position 79,299,343 of record NC_033796.1, read on the forward strand.
CATGAAATGAAATAAATAAGAAGCACGATGAGAGAGCGAAGGCTCCCCCTACTTACGAGCACGATGAGTATAAAGGAAACACATATAGGAAAAAGCTCCCCCTAACAAAATGCCTTATGGAATATATACAATGATGACCAAGACAAATATATGTGAGCAAGCATAGGTGAAAGCATGCTAAACACAACTCACATACAAAGAGACAATGAGAACATATATAAATATATCAATATGAAAATAGTGTCTCATTACTCAAACATAAAAATAATGTAAAAATGGATTTATGAAATCAGAGGAAAGAAAACATGAGAATCAAGAAAAAAATTTTCAAATGAAAACTAATCACTCAAATGAAATTATAAATCAAAATTTAAGTCATATGCAACCAAACCAATATCAAATTTTGTCATATTCGACAAAAAGCAAGAGCGGCAACCAAATCAAGCTCTTGAGCTCGTTTCAACCCATATAAATATTTTTAGCACCCGGTAAACAAGATTTAGGAATAAACACCCAATAAACCTAGGGGAAGGGGTTATATAAACACAAACCTCTCAACAAAAATCGAAACTAATAATCATGAAAACAAGAGAATTGATCAAAGAGAAATTGTTTTCATGTCCAAAATTTTTTTTAAAACATAATTTTCAAAACCAAGAAAAAAAAAATAAAAACACTAAAATTCTTGATTTAAAGATCAAATATGTTTTGGTACCCAAGTATTATTGGTACCAAAGGATTTAGGGACATGTCCCCTTGTAGGCGTTAAAAATTACCTATAGGTCCCCGCACGTGGCTCGAGATTGAGAGAAGACGATGAACATCACTATTCAAGTCACAAAAACTCATTTGATAATGACAAATGCATGGAGTGAGTCGACGGACCATACAAAACAACGGAACAACAGAATAACGGAAACACGAGCTGATCGGGAGCCCCGCGTTGCTTATGAAAGGCGAAGCGCCCCTTGTATCCCATTTATTCCACATGTGATTCAACCATGAGAGCTTATATATCTCCTCATTATCTTTTCAACGCATCTTGAACCACATAATTCCGAGTTTGGACGATAAAGATACGGTGGAAACAGTTAGAACCGCAAAACCAGGTCCAGGCCAAACGTTTGGCCGAGACACCAAAAGGTGTCTCGGCCAATGCTTGGCCGAGACACCAAATGGTATCTCGGCCAAGACACAAATGGTGTCTCGGCCCAAGCTTGGCCGAGACACCCACGGGTGTCCGCAGACCCGAAAATCTGGTTTTGGCAGTTTGAAGCTATTTTTCGATCCTTAACCATCTGGATTTATTTCAACTAATAGAATATCATCTAAGAACGTGGTTAAGTGGTTGTAACTAAGAATAAGAGGGAATCGGCCGTTCTTATCCAAAAATAGGGGTCCTGAAGCCTATAAATACAGCCCTAAAGCCTTTATTTTTTGGGATCTGGAATTCTCGAGCCTTGGCGAAGCCCTACCGAATTGAGGATTGAAGAGCCACGAATTTCAGAGAGGAGGAGGAGACTTCAGCAGATTCTTCGGCATAAAGAAGGAGAGTTCGTCAGATCTGCACGCCCCGATTCATTTCCTTGAGATCACCCCATTGCGGTGATCTCGAGAAGAGTGGTTATCTCGCTGTTGCCGAGATAACTGCTTCGGGTTCTTGATTCCTTTGCGAATCAACAAAGCTCTGTATTTGATCTGATCGTTTGGTGGTCCACGGATATCAACATCCCCGTCACAGGCCAAGATCCCACACAAGCAGCGGGCGATAAGCACCCGTTGTGCTGTTTGACGAGAGTTATACTTTTTTTGTTTTCATTATGTAAAGGTCTTATAAAAAGACTAATTTTTGTTTTCGTTGTAACGTTTGTAGTTGTAATGAACACAACAATAAATATATCAACTTTCACCCCAAACAAGCTGGCGACCAACATAGGAGAGTGTTTGCGGTGAAAATTGATTTCTTCATTGCTATCGAATCTATTACAACTCTAGTCGTTACAATAAACTCGAATAAAATAAAAAGTTGATCTTTTTATAAGATCTCCTTACACAATGAAAATAAAAAGTTCACAAGGCCGAGACACCCAAGGGTGTCTCGCCCGTGCCGAGACACCCCGGGTGCCCCAGTTCAGCCTGAGACGCCCCGTTATGCCTGTTTGATTGTTTCCGCCATAAATTCTTCGTCCGACCTCGGATTTGAGTGATTCCAAGTGCGTTGGAAAGCTGACGAAGAGTTCTATAAGCTCCAATAATTATATCATCAGTTGAACAAATGAGATACAAAGGGTATTTCGCCGTTTGTGAATGATGCGAGGTTCCCGATCAGTTCGTATCTTCATCATTCCGAAGCTCCGTTGTTTCACGTAGTTCATCGGTTTACTTCAAGTGTTCACTGACATCAATCAAGCTTCTATGAACCAGATGGTGACGTTCATCGTCTTTTCTTAGCACTGAGCCGTTCGTGGAGACCTATAGGTAATTTTCGATGCCTACAGATAGTCAACAGCTTCGCTGCCGAAGCTGTCGTGCCGCAGCCGACGATCAAGATTCCGGTGTTCAAAGAGGTCAAATACAAATTCAACTAGCAGAAATTCGAGGAATATATTTCCTCCTCCTCCTCCAGATCTTCTTCTTGCAAATGCAGGAAAACCACTACCACGAGGAACATGCCTTCAGATCCGAAGACCAGGGCTGATGATCTGAAACTGAATGGAGTGGAAGACCCCTCTCTGGCCTCCAAAGAAACCAGATCCAACGTTCGTGACAACTCCTCAAAAGTTAAGGAGTTTCCCGTTGAAAGTGCACCAGTGCTGACGAAGAGGGCTCGTCAAAGGCGCCGTCAATATCTCGCGCGCCAATTTGCCAAGGCTTTAGAGCCTGTTGACAGGATCTTCTATAATGCGGATCTGAAACTCAGAAGGCGCCAAGTGTTCCAGCAGCCAAACACCTCCTCCTCCAAACCAGCAACCAATGAATGGGTTCGTGTCAAAAAGATCCGTTCAACTCTTGAGGAGTGTATTCATAAGCGCCATGCACTGCTAGCACAGACAAGGATCCTTGTGTGGAAGGCACAGGAGTTGCAGAAGGAAAATGTGGTCAAAAAGCTACCAAGATCTAAGCAAGTTTGGATGCCAAAGGCCAAATCAGCGCTTAAGGCAAAAGCATCCGAGGCTGCTCTCCAACCTTCGTCAACTTCAGATCTCACTCCTTCTAATCCCACACCGTCGGTGAAGCTCCGTTACAGTATGGACATATCCAGAGGCAGGAAAGCAATAGCGGAACACCTAGGTCCTTTGCATGAAGATTGAGGCAAACCGTCTGTTAAGGAACACTTGGGACCGTTGAAGAAACTCCGAGCAAACATCTATACTGGGGGCCGTATGTGACCTCCTAACAAGTTGATTCCCGTAATCCCCCATTTGGGGGTGCATACAGAAGACCAGGAGCCCGTTAGAGTTTCACCCTCAGAAAAGTGTGATTCCAAACGTGTGACTCCTGCAGACGCCAACAAGGAGTTATTTACTCAGAAGAAAACGCGTCAGACAGACGAACGCGTTATACTTGAGAATTCATGTAAACAGCCGATAGGTTGCTCTAACCGTAACGTCGATGAGTTGTACTATCGAGCTGGGGGTACGAATAAATCTTGAAAGAAAAGTACTTGGGAAACAGACTCTCGTTGTCCGTGTACTAAAATTATCAGGGCAGTATTATCAGCGTGTAGCTGCCCCAAGATCACTCCACAGAGGGTCTCGGTATTTGAAAGGATCTCTAACGGAACGATTAAGTCCAAACCAAAGCATTTTCGTAAAAAACGATCGGTCATTCAAGGTGATGAATTTCCGGAAGTTACGGTGAATATGGTTGATAAGGGAAAGTCTGCTCGATCTTCTAGTTCTGATCCGCTAGTATCGCATCGTCTAACTCGGCTACGCGTAGGGACTACTAGAAGTAGGGATTATCAGAGAATGCAGAGGGGATTATCCTCGGACGATGAAGTATCAGATGTTAACTCTGTAGTCATTTCTGACAACACGGTATCCAGTCCAGGATAATCCCGAGAGGAGTTTATGACCAACACCGAGCAAATAGCCAAAATCATCGAGGATGCCTTGACTAAGCAAAAAGAGAACTTTAAGTTCGAAATGGAAATAGCTATGTTGCGGATGAGGGAAGAGCATGACCAACAGATCCGAGCATTGTCAAATCAGATAGGCGAATCTAGTCGTTGCAATGATGCTAATCGAGCAAATAGTGATTCAGATGCGGATGAACATCTCAATGATGAGAACTCTCCCACTGACCAGAACGTTAGGCGTGGTCCAACCAAAGATAACAACGCTGGGGGTGGCCCCATTGTTCCTCTCAGAAATCGTCTGAAGCATGATATACATGAGGACGAAAAGATGAAGGATCTCGAGAGCAAAATCAACGCTCTGATTCTGCTCGAGGGTGTGACGCCCCTGGGTTCACACAAGGCTGCAGTCCAAGGTGAAACTAGAGATGTCAAACCTGTCATGCACCTACACTGTGCATAAACATGTTTCACCAATCACAGTAATATCCTCTAGTAGAACCAAATAGAAGTGCAGGTACAAACAGGTAAAATAAGGGAATAAATATAATAGACATGATATAGAAGAGATATCTCATAAATGAAAAGAATCATGTCTCAACTATAATACATTTGATATCTGAATAATGAAAATATCTCAACATGAATCAACTAAGAATCGTACTAAGGAACACTGCCTTTACAATATGAATATGAAACTCTAATGTCCAGATAAAACTCAAAACTACAGTGGAGTCTCTACAAGTAAAAATACGCGACGGCGACTATGCCAGAACTCCGTCACCCTGCGGCTCTCCGGAACTCCGAGCTACCTGAAAGGGTATTTTTAATAGAAAAAGAAACAACAATAAGAGCGTCAGAGCGCTACAGTAAGATTACCTCCATCCGCCCCTAGGGAAAGGCTGCTAGATGGAGTGGAGGCTCTATCTATTAAGCATAGTCTACCTAGATTTATTTTTCCCGTATATAAGTGGGATTAACATTTAGAAACCTACAACACGAGACGTAGTACGTCGAGCGAAATAATCCAAACAAGGAAAACCTCATGTATATACCATAAGTCTCAAGTTGTAGATATCTAAACATTAATATTGAACTATGAAAAGACAATCTAATGAAACCAATAATTAGAAATCCTTAACACGAGACTGGTACGTCGAGCGAAATAATCCAAACAAGGAAACCCTCATGTATATATCATAAGTCTCAAATTGTGAATCTCTAATCATTGATCCTAACTAAGAAGTAAAAAAGATAGTAAAAGAAATAAGATATCAACACATCGTATTTATAATATCTTCCACTATCACTGGAGAGATAGAATAAAATACTAACACATAATTTTTGTATACTTCAGAAGTAACATATATCAGTCATATAGTTCAAAGATAGGTCATATTCATAATCGGCATCTACCATACTTAGGCTATCAAGTAACTGTCTCAGTGCAACGGACTACCCTGTAGGTATACTGAACTGTGTACACGGCTCATTATTCTCATCGCGATCTGAGTGCGTAACATGAGTGCGGGACGGACTACCAAATAGGCATCCTAGAAATACGGCTCACGAGCCTCATCGCACCCTAGTGCGGGACGGACGGCTAGATCAAGCCTCCTAAAATCTGACTCAATGGCCTGTACATATGGAATATCGACGCACTACCTCATGTAGTACTAAACTGAGCTCATCAACGATATCCACCTCATATAAATCTTTGTATCTCAGGTATGTCGACGCACTATCCCATATAGTACTAAGCTATGCTCATCAACAAAATTCAGCTCATGTATAAACCATGTATATTTAGTATGTCGACGTACTATCCCATATAGTACTGAGCAGTGCTCATCTACGACATCCAACATGTATATGAACTATATCTAATTCAAATATGATCAAATCAAAATTCATCATAATCCTCTTAGAATTCTTAAATGTATAATATAACATATTCATGACTAAATGTGTAACATCAAGCGGCTCAAAACTCCGCGAACGCACCTCAAAATGGTGCAACACAGCTCCACAAAACGAGCAGGAAAAAACAGACGTGATATCTGTTAGTAAAACAAGTATATCTTTCTCTAGGAAAAGTATTTTTTACAAATGGTTTTCTGTTTTGAAAACTAGATTCACACATCTTTCAAATAACATAAGTTTGGTTCAGTTTGGAGTTCATTTGTTATCCCAAATCTCCAGTTAAACATTATATATGTGCATCCGTTTTTCTGCAGGACATGTTGTTAGTAAATATAATATATCTTCCTCTATACAAACTTTTTTTAAGAATGGTTTTCTGTTTTGAAACCTAGATTCACACATCTCTCAAATGACAAAAGTTTGGTTCAGTTTGGAGTTCATTCGTTATCCCAAATCTCTAGTTAAATATTATATATGTGCAGCCGTTTTTCTACAGGACATGTTGTTAGTAAAAAGTTCATATCTTTCTCTATACAAATGATTTTTAAGATTATTCTTCTGTTTTAGAAGTTAGATACATATATCTTTTATTTGGCACTGGTTTGGTTAATTTTGGAGTTTATTTTCTATTTTGAAATCTCAGTTAAACATGATACAATTGCTGTAGTTTTCTGCAGAAAATATTTATTTAGTACATCTCTTAAATTTCTCATATATAAATGAAATTATGAAAAACCCTAATGATCATGATCATAATACTATCATAAAAAGCAAGAAAAAAAATTACTAATCTAGCATTGGTTTATGTTTTAACATTAAAAATTTTAACTTTTATCACATCATGTTAAGATTCAAGCATGAAAACACATATTCAACATCATATTAAACATCTAACTAGTTATTTAACTATGGGGAAGGGTTTGGATGAAGATAATCTTGTCTTAGACGTCGTTCTAAGCCTTTGAAATAACCAGCAACCAAAAAGAAGTGCAACCAAGCCGTTTTCCCCTTGCTACACGTTGATGATCTCGTCCTCGTGTCGATATTTGCTTCACAAAGCTCTCAAAATTCTCAACTTTAGGGCTAGGGATTCAGAGAGAGGAAGAGGGAATGTTAGGGTTTGAAAATCTAATGTAAGGATGTTAATTTTCATAAAAACACATGTTTATATATATGCAAACCCGAAATAAACCCGTTTGACCCGAACCAGGAATCCTAATCTGAATAGGAAAATAACCTTTGGTATTTTGGCCATAACTTTCACGTCTGATCTTAGAATAAGGTAATATAAGATTTGCTGGAAAGCGCTTGAAGATACCTACAACTTTTGACTTTTAAGTTTTTCCAAATTCCAACTACATCTATGAGAAAAATATAAAATCTCTCCGCTAGTCATAAATTTCCAGATTTATACATCGAGGATGAATTGTGCATTTGCTCTTATATATATACATATATACATTAAATTGATCTCAAACCAATTCCTAGCATACTCAAACATCATAATATGTTATTTATAAATATATAACATATTTATTATTATTTATCATAAAATATTCAAATTTTTGGGGTTTTACATTCTTCCCCCTTAAAAGAATTTCGTCCTCGAAATTCAGAAATCATACTTTAGCAAATATTAATACTAGAAAAGCACGTAGAGGGTCTAATTTAACCCGCAAACATAAACATCTCTGAATATTTACTCTTGATAAGCATATAGGGATATTTATATTTAACAATCCAGGATGACTATATTCCCACTTAACCCTTAATCGAATGGAACTAGTACGTCGGGCGAAAAATCCAAACAAGGAACCCCCCATATATATACTATGTGTTCCAAAAGATTAAGAATTAAGCGGAATTATCCTCATTCTAGTGTTAAATCTAAATATAACCACACAAATAATCGCACACATAAATCAATCCACTTCCTCAATAGGTGCAGGAAGTCGCGCGACATAACATATTTGCGCTCCCGAAAATCATCTTCGATGTCTACACTTAACCATCTAAAATATAAATACCACCACTTAACACCTAACTAAATGGTAAAGAAGACCATCATATTACATGTCCTTACCCGAGAGAGTGGGAGTCGATCCCATATCCGACCAAATTCAACCTGATCAACTTTTCACCGTTTGACGGGAAGGGCTCGCCCACTCAACATTTGATCTATTTCAAGTCCCACTTAGGCATGATATTCGACAATGAAGCATTAATGGTTCGGTCATTCGTTGGCACCCTTCGCAGGCCTGTCTTTGATTAGTACTGTCGTCTCAAGTCTAGAAGTATCAACAGCTAGGACGATATGGAGAGCTCATTCCTCAGCAACTTCTTTGACGACGACGCCGAGATATCCATCAGGTCACTCTTTGAGGAGAAATAGGAAGACGAAGAGACGGTCGACGACTTCATCAAACATTTCCGGAATAAAGTGATGAACTGCCGAGATCCGATCACGGAGGACTTCATCCTCCAAACATGTCATAATAAGCTATCTATTGAGATATTGGAAGTTATGGGAGTCGCACCGTCCAACACATGGAAAGAGTTAAAGACACGAGGAAAGCAGGCTGAACGTTTCCTCAGGAGGAAGAAAACCGAGAGAAGCAAACCAACGGCTAACTCTTCGAACTCAAGCTTCATCTCCCGTGGTAAAGGGAAGACACCTACAGCAGTTGTTGACGTTAATCAGACGTCACAACAGCAACCCCGAAGACAACATAAGACTTCGGTCCGAGACTCCAATAAGAGTACTCCTTCAAGGACGAGGATGTTCCAGCCATTTTTGAGTCCCTCCTTGAAAATAATAAGATCAAGTTATCACCTATCACGAATCAAGAGGAAGCTGACAACATCACGGATCCAAAGTACTACGCGTACCATAGGAGGGTCCTTCATCTCACCAAGGACCGCTTTACTCTTAAAAATAGCATCCAAACCCTGGTTGAAGCCGGCGTCATAACGCTCAATTAGGTCGAAGGAACGACTCCGATAAGTATAAGAGTATAAACTGCTCCTTCCGCCACTCCGAAGAGTATACGAGTATAAACTGCTTCTCAATCCTCCAACAAGTATAAGAGTATAAACTGCTCCTTCCGCCACTCCGAAGAGTATACGAGTATAAATTGCTTCTCAATCCTCCAACCGGTATAAGAGGTTAAACTGCTCCATGACACTCCAATAGGTATATGAGTCTAAACTGTTTCCTTTCTTTCATGGAAAGTTCCTGGAGAGTGTCATGCCTGGTATTCTTAAGGATAACCCGGTCATGCAACTGAGTACGATGTTAGACCCAGTTTCGCGAAGAAAGCTGGGGGTGGATAATTCATGTAACGGGAAGTTCCCAAGAAAATTCTATATAGTGTAATCTTAGGGATAACCCGGTCACTACAAGAAGGTGATGGATAAGAAACTCCCACTCAAACTCCCGCTACGTCTGTGCACTCAACATTCTCATTGTTAGAGTTCGGACATAGCATTCAGAATTTTAATCTCCTGATCATTGACGATTATCAAACCCCTCCGTGTTAAGTATTTGTCACTTAACACCAGGAACCCCCTCTGAGCGAATTGTACAAGTCTACACTCCCACTGTGATTTGTACTCCCACTCCCACTGTCTACTTGGTCAAACCTTTAAACAGTTAGGATCACAACCAAAATCCCCTCTCGATTCCTTCCATGAACGAGAGGTCCACAAATTGAACGATCAAACCTTTAAACAGTTAGGGTCATCTCAAATTTTCATCTTGGTCAAACCTTTAAACAGTTAGGACCACAACCAAAATCCCCTCTTGATTCCTTCCATGAACGAGAGATTCACAAATTGAACGATCAAACATTTAAACAGTTAAGGTCGTCTCAAATTCCCATATTGGTCAAACCTTTAAACAGTTAGGACCACAACCAAAATCCCCTCTCGATTCCTTCCATGAACGAGAGGTCCATTTTTAATTTGAGCAATCAAATCTATAAAAGTTAGGATTGCCTCCAACCTCACTTGGTCAAACCTGCAGATAGTTAGGACCAAGACCGAAATGCCCCTTTCGATAAACGAAAGACTTCCACCTTTTCCTATTCGGCCAAACCTATAAAAGTTAGGGCTGAAATCAGAATTTCACCTCAATAAATGAGGAATTCTTTTCTTGGATTAAGCAACCAATCCTATAAAAATTAGGGTTGCTTGAATCTTTCTGATTCTCAGAGTCGAGATCCCACTTCGAGTTTCCTTGGCAACTGGAGATAGAATATAAAATTCTTCCTCTTTAGTTTTGGGAGATAGAATATAAAATTATTCTTCTCCTATTTTTTGACACCATCCTTTAACTCCGTAATCTGTGCCTTATACGCGTGGGGAATTTTATCCCGAATCCTAAGTAGGGATAAGTCATTGCCTAACACGCGTTGCCGGTTTAGTCTTTCACCGATTGAAGAAGACACCAGAATCCAAGTCTGGGGGCTTTTATCCTGAATCATAAAAAGGGATAAGTAAACGTCTAACACGTGTTGCCGGGTAGTCTATTCCCGTAAGAAAGACGAAGTCTACGTATTCAATATTGTAGCACAAAAAGAGTTAACTCTTTTAGCACAACGTCACATGCGGAACGGACTTAAATAATTCGCATGCTAGCCCGAAAAAAGAGTTAACTCTTTTAGCACAACGTCACATGCGGAACGGACTTAAATAATTCGCATGCTAGCCCGACTCAAACGGTAGTCGGTAAAGGCTCATCAAACCCGTTGATGGCTGAGAGTTTGCCAAAAATCCTATGCATGTAAGAGTCATTGACGCACCAGCTTTATTAGTTTGTCTCATGACTTGAGCATCCAACAACTTCAGGATAAGATCGATACTAGCAGATGAATCAACTTTAATAGTTGGTCCTACAACCTCAACACTTGAGACTACCACGCGTTGCAATGAAAAGTCAACACCAGACGATCCGAAACCCTAAGGTCAACGCCAATCAACGCGTAGCCCTAGGTCAACGCTAGTCAATGCGTTGCAATGACAAGTTAACGTTAGACGATCTGAAACCATAGGTCAATGCTGGTCAACGCGTAACCCTAGGTCAATGCCAGTCAACACGTTGTAATAAAAAGGTCAACGTCGGGCGATCCAAAACCCTAGGTCAACGTCGGTCAACGCATAACCCTATATCAACGCCAGTCAACGCGTTGTGACGAAAAGTCAACGTCAGGCGAGCCGAAACCCTAGGTCAACACCGGTCAATGCGTAACCCTAGGTCAACGCCAATCAACACGTTGTAATAAAAAAGTTAACGCCAGGTGATCCGAAACCCTAGGTCAATGCCGATCAACGCCAGTCAACGCGTTGTGATGAAAAGTCAACACCAGGCGAGCCAAAACCCTAGGTTAACGTCGGTCAACACGTAACCCTAGGTCAACGGTAGTCAACGCGTTGTAATAAAAAAGTCAACGCCAAGCGATCCAAAACCCTAGGTCAATGCCTGTCAACGCGTTACGATGAAAAGGTCAACGCCGGGTGATCCGAAACCTTAGGTCAATGCCGGTCAACATGTCACCCTAGGTCAACGCCAGTTGACTCATTGCTATGAAAAAGTCAATGTTGGGCGATCCGAAACCCTAGGTCAATGCCAGTTAACACGTAACCCTAGGTCAACGCAAGTCAACGCGTTATGATGAAAGTCAATAAAAGTCAATATATCATGATGGAGATAGTCAGTTCAAAGTCAACTCGACGATATGAGCCAAAATCAACTCACCGATTTTGTTTCAAGATTTCGACGATGGCCTGACGATAAACACAGCGCCGGAAGAACTTCAGCTATTTGTCAAAACATTGAATAGATTGAATATCGAAGGAGTCAAGAATCAAAGTTAACAATAGGTCCTTTTACACTAACTGAAGGTTGAACCGATCATATCCAAAGTATTTCAGGCTCATCTATAAAAGAAACGAGACTGAAACACTTTGGATGGGATATCTGTAGGCGTCAAAAATTACCTATAAGTCCCCTCACATGGCTCGAGACAGAGAGAAGATGATGAACGTTGCTATTCGAGTCACAGAAACTCATTTGATAATGACAAATGCACGGAGTGAGTCGACGGACCATACAAAGCAACGGAACAACAGAATAATGGAAACACGAGCTAATCAGGAGCCCCGCGTCACTTACGAAAGGCGAAGCACCCCTCGTATCCTATTTATTCCACATGTGATTCAACCATGGGAGCTTATAGTTCTCCTTATTATATTTCCAACGTATTTTGAATCACGTAATTCCGAGTTCGGATGATAAAGATACGGTGGAAACAGTTAGAACCGTAAAACCAGGTCCCGGCCAAAAGTTTGGCCAAAACACCAAATGGTGTCTCGGCCAAGACATGGCCGAGACACCAAAAGCTGTCTCGGCCAATGCTTAGCCGAGACACCAAATGGTGTCTCGGCCAAAGCATGGCCGAGACACCAAATGGTGTCTCGGCCAAGCTTAGTCGAGACACCCACAGGTGTTCGCAGACCCGAAAATCTGGTTTTGGTAGTTTGAAGCTGTTTTTTGATCCTTAACCGTCTGGATTTATTTTAACTGATAGAATATCATCCAAGAATGTGGTTAAGTGGTTTCAACTGAGGATAAGAGGGAATTGGCCATTCTTATCTGAAAACAGGGGTCCTGAAGCCTATAAATACAGCCCAGAGCCTTTATTTTTTGGGATCTGGAATTCTCGAGTGTTGGCGAAGCCCTGCCGAATTGAGGATTGAAAAGCCATGAGTTTCAGAGAGGAGGAGGAGACTTCAGTGGATTCTTCGGCATAAAGAAGGAGAGTTCGTCAGATTTGCACGCCCCGATTCATTTCCTTGAGATCGTCCCGTTGCGGTGATCTCAAGAAGAGTGGTTATCTCGCTGTTGCCGAGATAACTGCTTCGGCTTCTTGATTCCTTCACGAATCAACAAATCTCCAGATCTGATCTGATCGGTTGGTGGTCCATGGATATCAACGTCCCCGTCACAGGCCAAGATCCCACGCAAGCAGCGAGCGATAAGCACCCATTGTGCTGTTTGACGAGATTTGTACTTTTTTTGTTTTTATTGTGTAATGGTCTTATAGAAAGACTAATTTTTGTTTTCGTTGTAACGTTTGTAGTTGTAATGAACACAGCAATGAATACATCGACTTTCACCCCAAACACCCCTATCATGAAAGCTTAATGCCCTAGGGTTATGAACCCTCTTGGTCACATTTGGTGCACGAATACGGTCAAAATAAACATTACGTAAATGACCCTTCCGGTTGCAATAAGTTCAATGAAAGCGGCCAATTTGATTTTGTTGACCATAAACTTGTGCACGGGATTCATTTGCAAAAATAGATGGTCTTATAAATTTATTTTACAAATGAGAAATATTTTGAAACAAGGTTGGTCCACTTGAAAAGTTTACGATTTAGAAACTTTTCACAAATTAAAACAAAACTTAGCTAAGTGACCAACTCTACCACAAAAATCACAATGATACACATTAGCATGCTTATGATGAACTTCGTGAGAGTAAGCATGTGAATGTATATGTGTATATGATGATGAAGCTACATGAGATGCAAAAGAAGCATTAGCATTCTTTGGTTTGTGTGTATCATAGCAAAATTTAGCAAGGTGGCCTTTTCGACCGCAAATAGTGCATTTATAAACTTTGCTATATATGTGTGCATAATGAGTGGATGATTTTGACTTATTTGCACTAGACTTGGCACACATATTCATAAGCTTCTTATGGTTGTTAATGCATATATTAAGAGTTGAATCTATGGATGAAATGCGATTTTTAACAACATTCAACTCATCATTAGACACATTAGCATTAACATTAGAAGTAGAGCAAACATATTTATTTACAAACAAAATTAAATTGTTTTTACTAGCTTCCACTTCTAACAAGGCATTGTCTTTTTCATGAGATAAGATAGCAATAGATGAGCTCAATTTTTTAATTTTCCAAACTTAAAATATCATTGTTTTCTTTAAGCATTATATTTTCCTTTTTAATGATATCAAATTTGGACACTAGCTTCTTATGGTCGGATTTTAAATCTATATGCTTGCTTTTTAAATCTAAAAAGATGTGATGCAATTTGTTGTAGGCATGCAATAATTTTTCAGAAGCACAAGCAAGTTCATCACTAGATAAATCAAGGCATGCAATAATTTTTCAGAAGCACAAGCAAGTTCATCACTAGATAAATCATTAATGGATTCAAACTCGCAAACCTCACTAGGGCTATCAGCACAAGCAAGTTCATCACTAGATAAATCATTAATGGATTCAAACTCGCAAACCTCACTAGGGCTATCGTCTAGTGCCCATGTTCATGATGACGCTCCATACTCACTTGAAGAAGAATCCACCAAACTACGTCAGATTTCTTCCAAGTTGCCTTGATGTGCTTCTATAAATTTCTATAAATTGTAAGCACTATAAAAATGAACAAACTTATTAGAAAACGATGAATCAAAAGCGTTATGCATAAATTCTAACAAAAGCTTATTCATGGTAAACATTCTTTGATCATTTTTATTCCACTTAGATTTCTCCGTAGTGGGTACAATATAAGCTTTATCTATAATATCCCATAAATCAAAATGTCTAGATCTAACAAATATATAAAATCTAGAACACCATTGGTCATAGGGGAAATTATCTACTCTAGGAGCAACATTGGGATCATAGCCTAAACAAGGTGCACAAATACATGTCCATAATATTATATATACACAAACGAGATAACAATAAATCTTAAAATTAGATTAGCACAAAAAGATAACTTGGATTTTTAACTCAAGGTGATTAAACCACAAATCAATGAGCACCAAGCTCTGATACCAATTGAAGACACCCTAATGCCACTAGGAAGGAACCCTAGAGGGGGGTGAATAGGGTTTATGCTAATCTAATCCGATTTATGCTAATTAAAAACTTATTAACAAGTTATCCAAGCAAATATGATACAAGCAAGATATGTGCAAGGATATTAAACTAAACAAGGGCAATATAAACATAGAGAATATAGTGGATGAAATAAACAATGAGAGAATGACAATAAATATGAACAAAGATATAAGTACGCCAAGCCAAACTCAAACAAGCAAAATAATCACGAAGTTCGGACCTTCCGTCCTACTTC
>NC_033796.1:79314526-79379364 GCF_001876935.1 Asparagus officinalis
GAAGAAATCTACTATCACACCGGGTTTTCTATGCTCATTCGAATAACATTTATACCGACATAATCGGTTTTCTAGCTCACCAAAAACTTTATAACACTCACAATGTAACTACACTAACTACCACCTCAAGTGTTGGTCTCTAGCTCATGTCCTTACTCAAGTACTTAGATTTACTACCTCTCTCTAGGCTTTACTACCGATGCCACTCCTCTTGGAACCGACCCCGTCTCTCACCATACACTCCTCTTGGTGTACTAGTGTAATACAAAGTGAACCTCACAATAATAGCTCAATACAAGTAATGTTTGTTCTCTCTATGGATGAGAACACAATGAAATCTCACTCTCGAAGTCACAAACCCTACAACCCAAATTATACTATGTATGAAATACTATAAGCTTAAGTGGGTGTGTGTAACAATGAGATTCAATAAATAAAAATCAAACTAAACTCAATATAAACTCTAGCTTAGAAAAATGATAATAAAACAATTATATATAAATACAAAGTTAGATTGAGTTTAGAAAACTTCTCCAATAAATGACAAGAGTGAGAGAGAGATGAGTTGAAGCTCAAACACCGAAGGATAATCTCTTCTTGCTCTTGTGAAAGTTTCTTCACAAACAAACTCTTTTAAAACAAACTTAAACCAAACTTAAACATCCTTAAACTTTTTTTTAAAGTTCTCTTAGGTGGTTCAGAAGTTAGAGGGCAAGGGGTATATATAGGCTCATGAAACAACATGAAAAACCAAGAGAAAACATCATAAAAACATAAAATAACAAAAACAAAAAAATCTGGAAAACTAGTCGTTATGATGTCGTCGGTCGACTGATGGGTTTAATCAGTCGACTGATGAGTTGACCATTGTGAGTATTTTCCAGCTCATTAGTCGACTGACGATATTATCAGTCGACTGATGACCTCATCAAACGACTGGTCAGTTGACCAACATAGAAACATAAACTTTTGACTATTCTAGGCGTTTTCTTCAGTCGACTGAACACTTGCATCAGTTAACTGATAACACATTATTAGCCTGATTTGAATAGTAAAACTGATTTTCAAACTCCTTTTAAAAATAGCAAATAAAATGATAAAAATGTAAAACTTTGAGAAATGATTGTAAACATGATAATAAACATGTTGCAAAATAAATTTTTGGAATAGCACTCCCAAATGAGAAATCTCTTCATTTTGTAAAAAATGTCCAAAACATGAAAATGTGATATACTTGAATTTTTATGTTTTAACATAAACCAAGTTTTGAAACTTTGTAAAATAATTTTATAGACTTGATTAAAGATATAAACTATTGTTGTTAAGTATATAAACTAAAAACTTAATATTATGCAAAAATGAAGTTTTGCACAATATGCATTTAACAAAATGATATATATGAAACATAAAATATGAATGTATATTTGTTTCATATCTATAAAGCTAAACCAAATCAAAACAATAAATATGAAATTAAAATGTGTGTGTATATGATATTGAGCTTAAAGTACTAAACACACATAATATAAAACCTAAACTAAATATACCCAAGCTTGATGAAGGTCTTCAATAAGCACGACTTGATGAACTTGCGAATGAAGCTTGAACTTGGATCTTCAACTTGAATTGTATTGCTTCACTCCACTATTTCTTCCATCCTCCAATGGATATGATCGTGAAAACTCGATTTCATCCAACCTCTAACATATTGTTTGCCTAGAATAAATAAGAAAATACAAACACTAGACAAACAACATTAGTAGTAAATTGTTTGTTAAACATCATCAAAATAAAAAGGCCAACATATACTATGTGGATATTATAATGCTTATTGATAATAGACCGATATGCAAAACAACATACACTTATTGTAAATGGAGAACAATGCAGTACATGTCATCAAAAATTTCAAGGAGAGAAAATGCATAAAGTACACAAAGATAGATGACACATTATTATATTTCTAACATGTGCGAGAAGAAAACTCCTTCCCGGACAGATCCTATAATATTATATGTAAATCGTGCTCCTAACATAGGCTGCACAATTCCTTTTAGATAGAAAAATTAATTTTATATCCAAATAGTCCTTGATGGCCAGCCGTCAAGGACCTTAAACATCTTTGATGGCTAATAACCGTCAATGATATTGCCGTCAAGGATAGTCAAAAATTTACTAGTGTTATGTGCTTGAGAGCTCAAAGATATTGACCACGTACGAACATAATATGTCGTTGTAGGACCATCAAATACAATATTTTTTCCTTGACGTAGCTTGTTTATTTTCTGTTTTCTTGAATGTTTTATTTATTTATTTATTTATTTATTGATGGAGAAGTGTTTTCTTGAATGTTAAATCCTTTGTGTATAATTTCTGTTTTTCTGAATAAAATTGAGTAAGTTTTTGTTGTTACCCAATATTATCATTGTATTAAATTAGCAGGCATCAACTAATGGGTTGGTATTCATTTCTTTCATTTGTTTACGCTCCTTCATTTATGTTTATGACATTTAAGGACGTCTAATGTTATCTTCCATGCTCTACATTGGACCAACATGATGTTGCATGGTGGCAAAAGGGATATTAGATATATGAGATTCAGAAGGTTATTAGGCAAACACATTTCTTCAAAACTAAAAGGAAAAGAGAAACAAAGGTCATAGACAAAATTCTATATAATTACATCTATAACATATACAGTATGTGAGGTTGATGTAACCATCAAAATTTTTAAGTTAGGGTGGAAATTTTTGGGAAAGCAGCCAAGATTTAGTACAAATCCTAGTAGGAAACTTGCTCTCAAAATAAACTCTCCACATAACGGAAAGAGCAGAATTGACTAAGAACATAAATGAGGGGGTACACTTGAAGTAAAGTTTGTGTAGCGATATTGGATGCGCATAGGGGATTTGTGAACAGCCAGTTATCCGATGATATGAGCGTTGACTCTGTGTGAGATGTGAACCAGTGACCTGTTATAGAATGGCTAGTTACCTGACCTTGTTACTTAAGGTGATTATGGATTCTTGTGAGATGTAGGCCAATTGTATTTCTTTTCATACATAGATCGGGGTTAATATTTAATTATCTACAATTTGAGACATATGGTATATACATAAGGGTTTCCTTGTTTGGATTATTTCGCTCGATGTACTATGTCTCTTGTTGTAGATTTTTTAGTATTAATCCCATCTAGTTGTATGACATTGTTACTTGGATGATTATTCTGATGGCTAGCTACATGATCTTGTTACTTGGTTAATTTTCTTTGATTCTTTGACTATTATATACTATTGGTGGATTTTATCTAGTTTTTAGTATCTAGCTACACGCTTCTATTTATTATTACTGTTTTGCCTTGGTCATTCTATCATTCCTATTTCTCACTTGTGGGATCTTGCCGTGTGCCATGCACGCTGACATACACCTATTTTCTCTAGTGTATGTAAGATTTAGGAGATGGACAACCTCAGTTCAGAATCGTACAGGAGCCAAAGGATTCTCAGTAGGAGCGCCTTGCAGATGGAGTAGAAGAACAAGCTGAAGCGTAGTAGTTTTCTTCTGTAGTAGTTGTGGAGCATTAGAACTCTTTATCATATTTTTCTTTAGTTTGATGATGGATTTTCACATTTTTTTGTAGTACTTCTTTTTATTATGGACTATGTATTTGTATTCCTAGTTGGACCATTTTTGTAATAAGGGTATGTTTGACCCATATTTTATGTCTAGGATGATCTGCTTAATGATATGTTTATTTTTTATTCTGGGTTGTCTTTATATTCTTACTATTGTGACCGGGACCTATGATTGAGATTTATGTATTTGACGCTTAGCATATTGGATTGAGAAGAAAAGAAAAGAAAAAAATAATAGTGTATATTTCTTCTCAATCTAATACGTCGCGGGCTTGTTCACGTTCCGATTCCCGGGTATTTTGGGAAGTGGGGCGTGACAAGTTTATATTTGATTTTTTTTCTCTTTCTTACACACACTCACTTGAGCTTTAAGTATTTTCATACATAGTATATTTGTGGTGTTGAGAGATTGTAACATTGAGTTGGACTTTGTTGAATTCTCACCTTGTTTAGAGAATAATCATTTATTGTTGATTGTTAATTTGTGAGGTTCACTTTGTATTGCACAAGTATACCAAGAGGAGTGTAGAGGTGAGAGACGTGGTCGGTCCTAAGAGGAGTCACGTTGGTAGTAAAGCCTTGTGAGAGTTAGTAATTCCGAGCACTTGAGGGAGACAAGTGAGAGGCCAACACTTGAGGTGATTTTGTGTGGTTGCATTGTGAGTTATTGTGAATGTTGATCGGTGAGCGTTAAAAACCGATATTATGTGGTGTAAGCGTTTTCGGGTGAGCGTCAAAAACCCGGTTATGATAGTGGTTTCTCCCTGGAAGTGGGGAGCGGAGACGTAGGTTGAGGGGACCGAACTCCGTGATCATATTGCTTGTTTGAGTTTATATTAGCGTATTTATTTGTGCTCATTGTTCATTCATTATACATTGCCATTGCTCATGTTTATGTGCCCTTAGTTTACATATCCTTGCACATATAAGTTATTGTATATCTTGCCATTGCTCATGTTTATGTGCCCTTAGTTTACATATCCTTGCACATATAAGTTATTGTATATCTTATTTGCTAGGATAATTTTTTATGTGCCCTTAGTTTACATATCCTTGCACATATAAGTTATTGTATATCTTATTTGCTAGGATAATTTGTTAATAAGTTTTAATTGGTATTAAATCGGATTATATTAGCATTCACCCTATTCACCCCCATATAGGGTGCTTTCAATTGGTATCAGAGCTAGGTGCTCTTTGATTTGTGGCTTAACCGTATTAAGGTAAAGATCCAAGCTTTCATATCTTGATAATCTAGTTTTGAGATTATCTTTCATATTGCTTGCATACATACATATATATATCATGGACATGCACGGTGCACTTTGTTTAGGCTATGATATAAATGTTGCTCATTCTTTCAATGCATTCCCCTATGCTCAATGGTGTTTTAGATTTAAAATATTTGTTCGATCTAAAAATATCAGTTTGTGGGAAGTCATTGATCATGCTTATATAGTGCCCAGTTTGGAAAAATCCAAGTGGAGCAATCATGATAAGAAGATGTTTACTATGAACAAATTAATGTTAGAATTTATACTCAATGCTTTTGATTCATTCACTTCTAACAAACTTGTTTCTTTTGATAGTGCCTATTTATCGTGGAAACATATAGAGGTATGTCAAGGCAACTTGGAGGAGATCCAACGGATTCCGGCGGATTCTACTTCAAGTGATATTGGAGCTTCATCTTGCACACGGCCACTAGGCAATAGCCCTAGTGTGGCATGCGGTTCCGAATCTGATAACGATTTATTTAGTGATGAGCTCGCTTGTGCATCTAAAAGATTATTGCATGCCTACAACAAATTGCATAAAAAATTTATTGATTTGAAAAACAAATATGTAGAACTTAAATCCGATCATGAGAAGTTATCTTCCAAATTTGATATCACTGCTCAAGAAAATATTACACTTAAAGAAAACAATGATATGTTATATTTGGAAAGTAATAAATTAAAAATAGATATTGCTAATTTGACTCATGAAAAGAACATTGCCATGTTAGAAGTAGAAGCTAGCAAAAATCAATTGGATATTCTTATAAATGATTATATTTGCTCTACTTCTAATAACAATACTTGTATGCATAACGATGAGTTGAATCATGTCAAAGATCGCATTTCATCTTTAGATTCAATATTAAAAACATGCATTGCAAATAACAATAAGCTTATGGACTTGTGTGCAAAGTCCCGTGTTAACACTTCCGAATCAAACACTCACTATGCACACATGTATAGCAAAATTTATAAATGCACTATTTGTGGCCGAAAAGGTCACCTTGCTAAATTTTGCTATGATGCACGTAAACCAATAAAATCTAATGTTCCTTGTGCATCCCATCAAGCTTCATCATCATGTACATTTGCACATTCACATGCTCATACTCACAAAGCTCATCATAAGCATGCTAATGTGTTTAAATGTGATTACTGTGGTTGATTTGGTCATTTGGCCAAATTTTTTTTGATTTAAAGAAAGTTTCACATTCGCAAAATGATTTTAAAAGACCATCCCTATTTGCAAATGTTTCTCGTGCACAATTTTATGGTCAAGAAAACCAAATGGGCATCTTTCATTGCACTTATTGCAACTGGAATGGTTATTTACATAATTTTTGTTTTGACTGTGTTCATGTCCAAAACACGCCCAAATGAGTTCATAACCTAAGGGCATTGAGCTTAAATGATAGGTGTCAAAGAAGCCTCTCTAGTGGTTGTGGCCGTACCTGCCTCAATAGTTGGTCCTACAGCCTTGTCAATTTCAAATGAAAGTTGACACCGATCGACACGTTGCAAACAAAGATCGACGCCGGTTAACGCGTCAACAATTTTTACCAAAGCAAGGCTCAGGTTGAAACGTCAGTTCAAGAAATTAATTCAGGGAGTTCAATCGTGACTCAGATACAAACTCTCGATGAAGATGATTAGTTCAACGTTGATTCAATGGCACGAGCTAAATTCAGCAATTAACACAACAACTCCAGTTCAAGATTTTGACAATGGTCAAGTGATAAACGTAGCATCGAAAAAATTTTATCTATCCGACAAAAACTGAATAAACTAAAATACAGAGAAGTCGACGAATCGAAGTAGGAGTGTGTCATATCCAAAGTATTTCAGAGTCTTCTATAAAAGATCGAGGCTGAAACACTTTGGAGGGGGTATCTATAGGCGTCAAAAATTACCTATAGATCATCGTACGTAGCTTAAAATAGAGAGAAGGTGATAAACATCAGCATCTAAGTTTCAGAAGATCATCCAAAGCTATAGATCAACTAAAGAACATCACACGAGTTTCTATGCACAAAATGAGCTTATAGCTTTTGAGACAGTTACAACTGTCTCGGAAATTATGAAGAAGCCAACACGCTTCCGAGACAGTTTTAACTGTCTTGAAAACTATGAAGAAGCCAACACGCTTCCGAGACAGTTATAACTGTCTCGGAAGCATGAAGGGAGTCCTCCACTTATGAGACACTCACAACTGTCTCAGAAGCTAAGGAGAGAGAATGACAGTTTTCTTAATATTTGTGCATGCCACGTGGCTCCATAACTACCAAAAATTGTGTTTGAACATGGGGGAGACGTTACAAGCAGAAATCACGCTAATAACTGCTCAAATAATAGCATTAAAACATGTTAAAAAGCTGTTATAAAATGGCCAGAAGAGGACCATGTTTCTGAGACAATCATAATTGTCTCGGAAATGGGAAGCTGAGCATGTTTCCGAGATAGTTGTAACTGTCTCGGAAATGGGAAGCTGATCATGTTTTCGAGACAGTTACAACTGTCTCAAAAATAGAAGTTCCCCGATGTGACTTCTTTTCAACTTTCATCTTCAGTTACAGTTCCTAGGGGCTATAAATACCCCCCGAGGACCATTATTGAGAGGGGGCTGAGCATTTTGGAGTGGATCCAAGCAGAGAGAGTAGATTGATCAGAAAACTTGAGCATTTTGGAGCGTTCTTCTCAAGAGAGAGAGAGAGTTTTCATCAAACTAGAGTACAAACAACAACTTTGGGATTCCTTAAGATCTAAGCTTCAACTTGCTCTTGAGGAGAGTGTTCATCTTACATCGATAAGATATTCACTTATCTCTTTCTTACTTCTAAATGAAGCAAGAATCCCCAAATAGCCTTCACGGTTCAATCAAAATCTTTTAATCGGTGGTCCACGGGCTAACGCACCCCCGGTATAGGCAAAGATCCCGCGCAAGCAACGATCCAAATAACGATTATATGTGTGTTTCTAAGGAGCTTGTAATTTGATTTTTATTATAAAGAGTAGTTTTACAAAGCACGAAGCTTACTCTTTTGTATTCATTGTAATCGATAAACAGTTATAATGAATTCTACAACAGAACTTGTTCCTGACGCAAACAAATATATATCCATATTTATCTAATAAAGATATGGATATTATATTACACATCATAGTTGGCACAATATAACAGCTATTTTAAATCAAAATGTTTCTATTTGGTAAAGATAGATGAAAATCTCCTACTGCAAGTGCTGCAACTATTGCACCATTGCCAACTTATAGGGTTATCTCTCCATGTCCAAGTTTTCTATAAATTCTCAACCCCTGTAACAAATTACAGATGTGAAATCCTGATCCGGTATCTAATACCCAAGATGTATGATTTATAGAAAAACAATTCTGAGTAACAAACACACCTGAAGATGAAGCAACAACTTGCTTATTCTTTATGAGAGAGGCTAAGAATTCTGGGTAGTTCCTTTTAACATTTCTCATCCATTATATGTAATTAGGATCGGTTAACTTGTTCTGTTCTGATATGATTTTTAAGCCAGACATAATGGCTTGAAAGAGAGAGAAAAAATATTTTGCCAGATGTTCAATACATAAAATAGATTTAGTTTATTTTTATCTAAGTTATGCCTACCACTATTTTTCGAGTCCCTCAAAACCTTATAAGAGGTGATCGAAAAACAACCCATTGTTTTCAAGTGGGATCAAGATCCAATTTACATTGAATGTATCAACCTTAATGAAAGCCAACAAATTGATACACTCAATAATTGGTAGATCAATTTTTTCTTTTACACTATTATAATTCTTGATATGATTTTACCCCTAGTATTTTATGACCTTGACGATAGCCAACAAATTATAAAATGCTAGTTAAAATTGGACCCATCATTTCTTGACTGGCTTAAATTTAACTTATGCAAACTCTTGACGAAAGCTAACAAAATCGCATAACCAATTTAAGCTATCTTATATCTTATATACAGATGAATACTACTTAGTCATAGAATAGTATTGCCTTGACGATAGCCAACAAACAAAGTATTTATAAGCTTAGTAGTATTCAACTGAAATGATGGAGGGCTATGGACGATTTCATTAATCTTTTACCATAATCAAACTTGATATAGTTTAAAAATGCTCTATATTTATACTTACAACAATTAAACTAGCCAGGTAAGTACAAGATTGGTGGGAGGGTTTCTAGATATTCACCAGGAATATTCATCGGACCTTAATTAAGTAACCACTGTTCTTTAAGACTATAGCGCAAAAGATTGGGCATCACACATAATCTTAAATTGGGCATCACCTCATGAACTATATCTCATACTTTCCTTCACACTAGTTAAAAGTTCGTTCTAAATACATTTCTTTTAACTGTTTTAGGTTTATTTATCTTTCACACTAACGCGATTTTAATGTCGATCTCACCACTCTATGGTCAATAAACTCTTATTGCTATATCTCACATAGTTTAAAAATGAGTTTTTATAATAAAAACTATTCTCTAGTGAGATAGAGATATAAACTTTACAAAATATAGCACCCAATTGTATTGACATCTATAATTAGGGCACAACCAACATATCAATATATGTAAAAGCAATATGAAATGGTAGTGGATAACTAAAGGAATAAAAATGCAACTACACTAATTATATTTTAGTAAGCAATTTGTAACCCCTTGCAATGCTAGCTCCCTTGCAAATCCTGTATTATTACAATCACATATATATAGGACGTGCAAGCCCCATTTATAATAGAAAAAACTATCTCGTAGGATGGGTAATAATAATGCATTGAATGTAAAATAAAATAACTAAACTAAATAACCATACCTCCCCACACCTGAACAATGGCCTATACCCGTAGGTGTAGCCCATGATTAGTGAGCAAGTGCCTAAACCCATAGGCGTAGCCCATGTTTGGGGAGGGTAGAGGTCGTAAATAATATTATATTTTTAGTTATATTACATCAATACAATTAAATGAAAGAGAATCATTGTCCACTAACATCCATAAACATAACATCCACGCAAGATGATATAAAGCATATAAATTAATCAACATTAAGAAATATGCATCTATCTAGATATGCAACAAGTTAAAAATCTAGATAATATAGGGATTATCCTAACTCAAAAAGGACTATCATGCTTCTAACATATAACTACACTAGTTGTAAATAAGTTTTTTTGCAATTTATACAAGTGTTTTTACTCTTAAAAACTTATGAACCCAAAAAACATTTTTGAATCAACAACTTGTATAACTAATTACAAAACAACTTGTATTAATTAACTAGTTTCATCTACACTAGTAATTAAAAGCAAGAATAAAGTCCTCCATGATTTAGATGTGCATGTTAAAATTTAATTAGATGGAACCATGACTCTAATACCATGTTGGAAATCCTGTGCTTAATCTACATACAATAGGCAACAGAAAACTATATGTATAATAATGCTAAGCATGTAGAGAGCATGAAATACAACTAGGACCAAAATGATCCCTAGAATAAAGAGAGCAACCAATAGCTTCAAAGACTTACTTTCGTAGCGTGATTCGATGGTAGATCGAACAACCCCCAGCTCATTCTCCTTGTTGTTGTAAACCTCCTTGTAGTGGATCTCCAAATCTTCAAGTGAGCTTGATAAAATCAGAGTTTTCTTGAGACACAAGGCAAGATATCTACCCCGGGACACTTTAAAATCTTACTACTTCCTCTTACTCAAAGATTTCTAGAGTTTAGTAAGAGGTAGAGCTCTCTTTTTTATTCTCTTATGGAAAAAATCACTTAGCCAATTTTTCATTAACCTCTCCATAAGAGAGAGAGCTCATATATATAGAGTGAGATATGTCATGACTCATCTCATAAGTCATGCCATGAGTCATCTAAATGTAATGATTACTTTCATGAGTCATGTAATGACTCATCTCATGAGTCATGCAAAAGAGTTATAAAGAATCAAAACTATGTGCTAAAACCATATTCCCAAACTATTCTACCTTAATGACTCATCTCATGAATCATTTATCAAGGTATAATAAAGTGTGTATTTCATAAATGAAAATAACACATCAATATGGTGTTTCATAAATACTGTATTTCATAATTTTCTAATCATTAATTAATAAGTCATCATATGATCAAAAAATCAATGAGTTGACCAAAAGTCAACTGTTGACCAAAAAGTCAATCCGTTGACTAAAAGTTAACTTTATGGGAAAAATACTAGAATTTATTTCTTAAGAACATAGCATTCTAATTTTACCGATACATATAATTGTTTATGTGTATCCGGTGAATATCATATATGTGTATCACTCATACGCATAAATTCTATAAATTGTATTCATAGGATTCAAGTACGCGCTTGGTATGACTCTAGGG
The DNA here is from genome assembly GCF_001876935.1 of Asparagus officinalis. Taxonomy (NCBI): domain Eukaryota; kingdom Viridiplantae; phylum Streptophyta; class Magnoliopsida; order Asparagales; family Asparagaceae; genus Asparagus; species Asparagus officinalis. The sequence goes on from NC_033796.1 coordinate 79,325,839, forward strand.
TTCAACTTAAGACTTGGCAGCGGATGATATCCATAAGTACAACAGATATGCTAATTACACATGAGACTACCCTAGTATAAGTTATGATAAATATCTACAAGATGCTTACATAATTTTATTAGGACCACTCAGTGATAATATTGTACAGTCCGGTCCCTTCGTCAAACCATGTCAAACTATCGAGCCTAGGGTATGGTAAACTGTCAAGCCCTAATAGCTTGATTACTGTTTATTGATATCAAACTCATAACCTTTAAGATAAAACTGACACTCTGTTTATCTTATTTATCTTGGCTAAGGATTTCTAGGCCATAGTTATATCAAACAATCTTATGACATTAACCCCCTATACTGGGAGAGACGAATCCCATCTTGGCATTTTAATATCTACTTATGTCTCGGGATGCACCCAACAAGAACTGTTATGCACAACTCAATGAGAACTGTGGTTAGGTAAAAGTCTAAGTACACATATATTGACATGTAAGATATTGTACTCATGCCTCAAGTCAAACTACTTCGTACTATATCACTTGAGAATTCCTATTTGACATTAAGTATAATTACTAACTAGACATTCTCGATGAGTCGTTCAGTCAACTCATTCACTAATGAGTCACCTGTATACTGTATCTTGATGTCTCAGCATCAATGATCTAAGAGATGGATCATCATCCTTCTAAAGGACAAATAGAGTATACATTAGTCTTTACCAAAGTGGTGATGTCATATCTCAACACTTCATCGACTAAGAACATTTTAGAAAATACGTTAGTGACTAATCAGATCTCTTCTTCATTACGATCACAATCAAAATTCTGATAGTCTACTATCATTCTAAGGACTTTATCTGTATTTAAAAATACCAAATACATACTGACCAAAATAGCATACTATCATTTTGAACAAGGATGTTATATTCATATAGGTCATGTTATAATATATAATTATTGTTTGTAGGACACCTACATCTAACATCTTACTCGGTTGCTAAATTAAGTAGATACACTAGCTGTCCAAATAGGACTCAGTGGGAGGCCTTGGATAGAATACTTTGGTATCTGAAGGGAACTGTTTCCCTTGAACTGTATTACTGTAGATTCCCTCCCGTTATGGAGGGATAAAGTGATGCTAACTAGATTTCTATGGGTTCAGGTAGCAATGTTTGTACATGGTATGTATTTACCTTGGGTGGCGGTGTTGTCGCCTTGAGATCTGTCAAACAGACCATTTTGTCTCGGTCTACGTTTGAGAACTTTGCGCTTTGGACAGTACTAGTTTAGAAGCTGAATGGCTTAAGGGACTTATGTCCGAATTACCCATGATCAGCAAGCATATTCCTACAATCTCTGTGCATTGTGACAATAGAACCATTATTACAAGAATTAAAAGTTCAAAGTATAAGCACAAAACTCGAGGTCATATCCAAGTACAGATAAAGACCGTGAAGAAGTTTGTTGATAAAAGGGTAATTGTTGTGGACTTTGTCCGATCCAAGGACAACATAGAAGATCCCATTAGAAAAAGACTAGAGTTGTCACTACTTCTTAAATCAAGGTTGATGATGTGACTGAAACCCTTATCTAACTCATCAACAGTAGCAACCCAACATATCTGAGTGGAGATCCCACAAAGTAGGTTCAATTTGGTAACAACAAATTGTTGAGTGAGTTAAACACCTAATCATAGATTGATACTTTGTATTTAAGTCTATCATCATGTATAACTGGAAGGTGTTGATAACTAATTGTATAGTAAGAGTGTTTCGACTCTGAATGGTATCAAGTCTTTAAAACGAGATGAAAGCAGTGCATCGCTGGAGATGCCTAACTATATGAGCATACTTGTGTGTCCCCAATTAGAGGAAGGAGGTTATTCCTTGATATTGTTCATGAAAAGGATAAGGACGCATGGTCATAATGCGTCAAACCTAAAGATTGCTTCTATAGCCTATATCGTGTTGTTACCAATGAATATCACTACATTAAAGGTTCAAGTTCAAGACTTAGTTTCACTTTGTGCCTGTGGTGATAAAATTAGATAACTATAGGGAAGGTTCAAATTAGAAGATACCTTCTCTGAAATCATGATATGTATAATCTTAATTACTGTCAGCTACGAAATTGAGGGGGATTGCTGAAATAAATGAATCTTAGAGGAATTTTATGGAAAGATATTATTTAATGATTAGATTCTATGGATAAAAATTAAAATGTGTTAAATAAGTAATATGTGAGTTTTTAGTCCCACACCGGCTAATCGAATGCATTTTAATTGGTTTAAATTAACACACGTGTTATATATAGTATAACAAATGTGTTAGTATTATACACTTGTGTTGGTATATAAGTGAGTGGGCACGTGCGAGCGGGACCATGCAAGCGGGCACGTGTGAACGGGACTATGCGAGTAGGCACTTACGAGCTAGACTGTGCGAGCGGGCTCGTGCGTGCGGGCTTGTATGTGCGGGCTTGTGTGCGTGGGCTTGGGTGTGCGGCTCAGGTGTGTGGCCCAGGTGCATGGTCCAGCAGTATGCTGGCGCGTACTCTTTTTGCACGTGTTGTTTTTAAATGAGTTTAACATTTTGCATGTACTCACTTAAAACCAGCTAAATGTTTCATACGTTACAAACATTACAAGGGATGAATACGTCTTATTGCAGATTTTACAAACAATGCAATAACGAGAATTCAAATCTTTATCTCCCATATATGAACCTTATAAAAGGGCTTCTTCTGATCATTTGAAAGACACAGAAAAATGAAATCTTATGTTATCTTCCTCTTGTAATAATTCTATAAGCTGTTAAGTATAGGAGGTTCTGGCGAACTGAAGAAATAGTCTAGGTGTTCACAAGAAGAGAGTGTTTCTTTGGACTGTAGCTGTCTCATCCTCGTAAGTACTATGCATGCCCAATACCATCGTATGTGGGGCATAGTTTTTTCAAGGCCGGTCCTCTGTTAATAAGGCGATTCGACACTTCTGTAAAGTATTTTAAACTTAAAGTGTATTTAATATGATGTTTATAACTTTCAGCTCTTGATAATCATATTTTTATTACAATTTTATATCCTCATTATCTATTTTACATGAATAAATATACCATTAATAATTATTTTTAGATTAGTTTATACATAAATGAATGGAAATATAAATAAATATTATTAAATGTAAAAACCCCTCAAAAATCTCTCTTCTCTATTTTGTAGCATGAAGCCCATCAAGCAAGTGAAGAAAATGATCAATTGAAGCCAAAAGCCAAAATGTCCAAAAGAAGCAAAATCCTCTTTATTCTCAAATGAGCTTGGATGCAAATAGTGGAATGAGATGGACTTGAATGCAAAGTCCACATAACCAAACCTGTTGCAAGACTGTGGGCTTGAATTTGATTTCTCAAGTGAAAATCACATGGGCCGGATTTGCTTGGATTTTTACAAGAAAAACAAGATGGACCGGACTTGATAATTCACATAAATGAATGGGCCGGTTAAATTTTGTTTTGAAAATGAAATTGGAATGAATAGCTGCAGAGTTGTCTAACACACAAAAGGCCGGTTACTTGGGTTTTCTTGGACTTTTGACATTTGAAAATCAAATGGAGAATGAAATGGGCCGAACTTCATGGACCTGTGGCTTGGTGTGCATAGGAGGCCGGATTTTGATAATCACATGGACTAGAGAAGAACAAAAACCAAATTCAAAGGTGGAGATTGTTGCTTGGGGCTCAAGACAAATCCATTGGCTCAAATTCATTGAAGATTACTATAAATAGGGGTAGAGAGTAAGGGGTTAGAGGTGTGAAAATTTTGTAAACTCCTTTTGGAGAGGAGGGCTACTCTTAATTAAGAAGGCCTTCCTTTCTTTTTGCACTTTAATTTGTAGAGTAGATTTATTTTTCTTGCATTTAATTTCTGCAATTTATTTTGTAGTTTAGATTTTTATTTTCTTTGTAATTAGATTTATTTCTTGTTCATAGTTTAGATTTTTCTTTTCTTTTTAATTTTGTAATTAGTCTTCTTTTTCTTGTTTTTATTTCTTAAGATGTGAATTTAATTCTTGTAGGAATCTTAGAATTGTATGAAACTAGTCTAATTTCTTTTATATTGTATGAATTATTCTCTTGTACTTAAAATGTTCATGTTTAGGATAATCAACTAGAGAACTAATCGGTAGAAGAAGAATTTGATAATCTATGCTTATCTTAAATGGTTTGATAGGTTATGCTTATGAATTCTAGGATTATTATCATGTTGTTGTTCTTATCATGAATAGTGATTTTAACTTAGATGATAATTTGATAGGTTACACTTTCCTTAAATGGTTTGATAATCTATGCTTAATAAATCTAAGTTGAAATATGATAAAAAGAGAATAGTTTATATTTTGTAATTGAAATTGGTTAGTGGATTATATTCTAGATTTCTTACCTCTTTTGAATCCTCCATCTTGACTTTCTTAAATTTTCTTTTCATTCTTAGTTTTATTTCTTGATTTTATTAATTCATATTTCTTGCCTTATGATTTCATTTATTCTTTAATTCTTCCTTCTCTCCTCTAAAATTCAATTTATTATCTTTTGCAAATATTCACAACAATCACTCATCATATTCACACTTATTCTTTATTCCTAATTGTCACGCACAAAATATAAGAACCAAGTTTAATAATCTCTTAAAATCACCTTCTTCGTGGGATCGATATCTTTTTATACTATAACTTGATAAATTGTGCACTTGCAATTTTGGTACATAATTATGCCGCATCAAGTTTTTGGCGCCGTTGCCGGGGAAGGTGCTAAAATAGGATTTTATTAACTTGATTCTTTAACTTGTGTATTTTTTTTGTGAAGGAACCGCTTGGAGCTTGAAAATCTTGGATTGAAGATCAAGAATTTGGAGTATTGCTTTCGGGTAAGTCTTCTTTCTAGTTTTCAATTCCACCCTCTTTAGCTAGCTTCACAATTAGAGACAATTAGGATTCAAAAAAAAAAAGATTTTATTTTTGTTGACCTTGACCATACTTTCACTTGGACATTAACTAACAATATAATAAATTCAAACAAGAGCTCTCTTCTCACATTTGATTGTTGTTGACCATAATTTAAAAAAAAAAGATTTTCTTTTTATCATCCTTTTTAGTCGCTTTTAATTTCTAGGGTTGCATTTCATATAGTGTAGGAATTCACCAAAGTGATTGTAGCACTTGATTTGGCACACACTTAAATCATTCTTAAGGGCAAAACCCCAATCAAGATAAGGTAAGGGATTTCATCACCCTTTCCTTAGCCCACAAATCACTAATTCCTCACTTCACAAACCCAAGCCTTCTAAAACTCATTAGACGTTGGCCCCTAAGGATTCGAGCTCAATAAGGAACAAGAAATCCTTAAGTGAACGGTTTAAGTTTTCTCAGGATAGTTGGTGTCTAAGGCAAGGTTTAGGGGTTGCGTAAAGCGCTCCGCAAGGAAAGAGGTACTTAATTGATCTTTGATCACCCTCTAGTACTATCCTTACCTGGCTAACTACCTGGGTAAAACTTAGATCTTTTCCCTGTAGGAATTTTTGGTTAGGAGCTGGTCTAGTGGAGTTAGGCTAAACCCTAAAGTTAGAGTTGATTGAAAAGTGAATGCCTTGATTTGTTTTAGTTAGGATTTTTCTTTTTCTTTATCTTCTCATATAAAAAAAAACTAATTTTCTTTCTTTCTTTCCTTTAAAAAAAATTAATTTTCTTTCTTTCCTTAAAAGGAAAAAAAACTAATTTTCTTTAAAAGGAAAAAAAACTAATTTTCTTTCTTTCCTTAAAAAAAATATTTGTTTTGGTGTATGCAAATTTGGGTTCGGGATAATTTTCATCGTTTAATCCGTGTTGAACCAATCCAAGAAATGGCAAATCAACCAGTTCTTCAGGATATGTGTTACCCCACCCGAAATGCAATTCCATCTTGCATAAGACTCCCCGAAGTAAATGGATCAAATTTCGAGCTTAGACCGCATTTTATTAACATGCTTCCTAAATTCCTAGGTAATGAAACAGAAGATGCATATATATTTATCTCGGAATTTGAGGAAGTATGTATTATGATTAAAATGAGGGAATTAACTGAAGATGCGATTAAGCTTAGATTTATTCCATTTGCTCTAAAGGACAAAGCTAAAAAATGGCTGTACAGCTTACCGATAAATTCCATCTCAACTTGGGAGGAATTTGTCACCGTTTTTCTCAAGAAATTTTTCCCTATTCACAAAACGGTAAAGCTTAGGAACATCATTCAGAATTTCAAAATTGTCCCGGGAGAGCCATTCTGGAAATACTTTGACCGATTTAAAGATCTTTTAATCCAATGTCCTCATCACGGTCTAGAAAAATGGCGATTGTGCCAAGTCATATATGAAGGATTGGACTATTCTTCAAAAACATCTTTAGAATCGATGTGTCAGGGAGATTTTATGAGAAAAAACGCCGATGAAGCTTGGGAATTCCTAGAGAGTCTATCCGAGAAAACAATGCAGTGGGAAAACTGTGATGACAGGGTTTCATCTGTTTCCCAGTCTAAGTCTAGTGGTTTTTCCCTTGAGTCAAACATTGCTTCTGAAACAAAAATGGCGACGATTCTGCGGAGGTTAGAAGTCTTAGAAGTTAAGGAACGAGCTCCGTCTCAAATCAATCACATTTCCGCCCCGGGATGTCATAACTGTCAGTCTCCTACCCACGTTTCAGAGGAATGCCCTCTTCTAGGAAACAACCACGCTTTAGAACAGATGAACGCTGCATTCCAGCGTCCTAGAAATGATCCATTTTCTCCAACCTACAATCCAGGTTGGAGAAATCATCCCAACTTTGCTTGGAACCAAGGAAATTCTCATGGAAACCAAAACTTTATTCCCGCGTCAAACCAACAATTCCCCAGGGGAAACACTGTCTCATTCAACGCACCGAACAATTTTTCTAACCCACCTTTTCCAAACCAACATCCTCATCCTCACCAGCCTACAAATCAATCAAATTCCGATCATGACAAACGTTTGAGTGTCTTAGAAAAGGGTTTAGAAGCTATGATCAAAGCTTCTACACAAACTACCAACATGTTGACCGGATCAAACCCCTTCTCCTATCCAACACACTCCTTCCGATGAAGCAATTCCTTCCGATGACCAAAATGCTGAACTTGAGATTGAGCCTGATCTAGATAGGTATAGGCCCGTTGCTCCCTTTCCAGATAGACTCAAACCTAGGAAATATTCCCCGCAGGTTGAGAAAATCTTAGAAACGTTTAAACAGGTCAAGATCAACATCCCTCTTCTAGATGCAATCGAACAAATCCCTTCTTATGCAAAGTTCTTGAAGGACTTATGCACTAAGAAAAGAACCACCAACGTCCCCAAGAAAGTCTTCTTAGCTGCTAACCTCAGTGAAATTTTTTCGAAACCCATGCCATTGAAATACAAGGACCCTGGTTGTCCCACAATTCCATGCGTCATAGGTAACACTCACATTGATAAGGCACTTCTAGACTTGGGAGCCAGCGTCAACCTCCTTCCTTATTCAGTCTATCAACAGCTAGGTGTAGGAGAACTTAAACCGACAAGATGCACTCTACAGTTAGCTGATAGATCTGTAAAAATTCCCAAAAGAGAGGTAGAGGATGTTCTGATCAAAGTTGGAGAGTTTATTTTCCCTATTGATTTTATTGTCTTGGAAACCCAGCCTGTTTCCAATCTTAAAAGTCAAATCCTCGTCATTTTAGGAAGACCGTTCTTAGCCACCTCAAATGCTTTGATAAACTGTAGAACCGGTCAGATGAAACTATCTTTTGGAAATATGACTGTTGACCTCAATATTTTCAACTTAGGGAGACAGCCTAGTGATCCATCTGATGAACCCATGGAAGTGAATTTTATTCAAGGAATATCAAGTGAACAACAAGAGGGAGAGTGTGAGTTTGATACAAATGCATCTGATTTAATGATTGAGGAGCTTTCTGATGATGGACTTGAGATAGAACCGCTGGTCAATCATGTTTTTGCTGTTGGCTGGCAACGATAACCTTTAGAGATAGAACCCCGAATCCAGCTTCGCCCATCTGTGGAGGAACCCCCTAAGTTAGAGCTTAAACCTCTACCCAAAAATCTAGAGTATGCCTACTTAGGGGAGAACGAGTCTTTACCAGTTATCATTTCTTCTGAGTTGACTACCGGTCAAAAGGAAGCTCTCTTAGCTGTTTTAAGAAAGAATAGGGAAGCCATTGGATGGACCATGGCTGATATCAAAGGGATTAGTCCAACCATTGTTCAACACCGAATCCATTTGATAGATGATGCCAAACCTACTAGAGATGCTCAACGTAGGTTGAACCCAGTGATGAAAGAAGCCGTTAGGAAAGATATTCTGAAATGTCTCGATCATGGGATCATTTATCCTATTTCTGATAGTTCATGGGTGAGTCCAGTCCAAGTTGTTCCAAAGAAATCTGGGATCACCGTGATCCAAAATGAGGCTAATGAGCTGATTCCCACTCGGATCCAAACTGGACGGCGAGTCTGTATTGACTACCGAAAGCTTAACTTAGCCACTCGAAAAGATCACTTCCCTCTTCCTTTCATTGACCAAATGTTAGAGCGTTTAGCAGGACACGAGTTCTGCTGTTTCCTGGATGGATATTCAGGTTACAATCAAATCCCTATCGCTCCAGAAGATCAGGAGAAAACCACCTTCACTTGCCCGTATGGAACATTCGCATACCGACGCATGCCTTTTGGCCTGTGCAATGCACCGGCCACATTCCAACGTTGCATGATCAGTATTTTTTCCGACATGGTAGAGCGATTTCTCGAAATTTTCATGGATGACTTTTCCATTTTTGGTGACACATTTTCCCAATGTTTGCATCATCTTAAACTGGTCCTAGAACGGTGTAGGGAGAAAAATCTGACTCTCAATTGGGAGAAATGTCATTTCATGGTCAAACAAGGCATTGTCTTAGGACATGTAGTTTCCAATAGGGGAATCGAAGTGGACAAAGCTAAGGTAGATCTCATTTCCAATCTCCCTCCTCCCAAAACAGTCAAAGATGTCAGATCGTTTCTTGGTCATGCTGGTTTTTACCGACGTTTCATCAAGGATTTCAGCAAAATTGCTAGACCCTTAACCAATCTCTTAGCCAAGGATACGTCATTTGTCTTCTCTCCCGACTGCCTCAAAGCTTTTGAATATCTGAAAAAGGAGCTAACCACAGCTCCTATCATTCATGCACCGGACTGGACCTTACCCTTCGAACTGATGTGTGATGCATCTGATTCTGCGATTGGAGCTGTTTTAGGACAACGGTTTGATGGAAAACCGCATGTGATCTACTACGCCAGTAGGACTCTGAATGATGCCCAGCAAAACTACTCTGTCACAGAGAAAGAGTTTTTAGCTGTAGTCTTTGCCTTAGAAAAATTTAGGTCCTACCTCATCGGTTCCTTAACCAAAGTTTTCACTGATCATGCCGCACTAAAGTATCTTTTGACCAAAAAGGATGCTAAAGCACGGCTCATTAGATGGATTCTCCTTCTTCAAGAGTTTGACATTCAAATTCTTGACAGAAGGGGAACAGAGAACCCCGTAGCAGATTACCTCTCCCGACTCCCAAATGCACAAACATCAACTGTTCCAATTAATGAGCATTTCCCTGATGAACAACTACTAGAAATCCAGTTTGTTCCCTGGTTCGCCGACATTGTGAACTACATAGTCATGAACCAGATCCCTTCTCATTGGTCCAAACAGGATAGATCCCGTTTTCTCTCCCAAGTAAAATACTTTTACTGGGATGATCCATATCTGTTCAAATACTGTCCTGATCAGATCTTTAGGAGGTGTGTTCCCACGGAAGAAACTAGGAGTGTTCTATCATTTTGTCATGAGCAAGCCTGTGGGGGCCACTTTGGCCCGAGAAAAACAGCTGAAAAAGTTCTTCAGTCTGGGCTATATTGGCCCACTCTCTTCAAGGATTCATTCGAGTTTTGTAAAACCTGTAACCGCTGTCAGCTTTTAGGGAAGGTCACTAGGAGAAATATGATGCCTTTACAACCTATCTTATCTGTTGAACTTTTTGATCTGTGGGGTATCGATTTCATGGGACCATTTCTAAATTCCTTTGGAAATGTCTACATTCTAGTAGCCGTTGAATACATGTCAAAATGGGTTGAGGCAGTAGCTTGCAAAACTAATGACAACAAGGTCGTTGTCAAGTTTTTGAAAGAGAACATTTTTGCCCGGTTTGGAGTACCTCGAACGATCATCAGTGATAATGGTACACATTTCTGTAACCGTTCTTTTGAGGCTTTAATGAGGAAATATTCAATAACACACAAATTGTCAACTCCTTATCACCCCCAAACCAGTGGACAAGTAGAGGTCACAAACAGGCAGATCAAACAAATCTTAGAAAAAACAGTTAACCATAACAGAAAAGATTGGTCTGTAAAATTGTGTGATGCTCTGTGGGCATATAGAACAGCTTTTAAGGCCAATTTGGGGATGTCACCATACAGACTGATATTCGGGAAAGCCTGTCACCTACCAGTGGAGTTGGAACATCGAGCAATGTGGGCGATTAAACAGTTAAATTTTGACTCAGACTCAGCAGGAAACAGGTTGCTCCAAATAAATGAGTTGTAAGAAATTAGAAATGATGCATACATAAACTCAAAAATTTACAAAGAGAAAACAAAAATTTTTCATGACAAATCAATTTTGCAAAAAAATTTCTCTCCAGGACAGAAAGTTTTATTGTACAATTCGAAATTGCATCTTTTTTCAGGAAAATTAAGATCAAGATGGACTGGTCCATTTTTTGTTAAACAAGTTTTTCCACATGGAGCTGTCGAGATAGAAAATCCTAAAAATGGTAATATTTTTAAAATAAATGGTCAACGTCTGAAACCATTTTTAGAATTTTCTACGCAAGGAGAGGAAGAGGTGTTGGTTCTTCATGAACCTCATTATCTGTAAAAAAAAAACTAATTTTTCTTTTGTTTCTTAAAAAAAAATTCTTTTCTTTCTTATTAAAAAAAAAAAAAACAAAATTTTTTTTTTGAATAAGTAACATAGGTTAAAATAAAAAAATAAAATAAAATAAAAAAATAATAATTACTTACAATTTTTCCTCTTATTTGATTTCTTCATCCTCATACTAACAGTAATTACATATTCTTATCATCATTGTCAACCGAACAACTGTAAGTTCTTTAATTTTATCTGCTTTACTTTGTGCTTCAGCGAATTTGCATTGAGGACAATGCAAAATTTAGGTGTGGGGGTGAGAAATACATATTTTCCTCTTAGAAATACATATTTTCCTCTTTATTTTACCTTTTTAGTTATATTTTTAAAAATTTCACTTGCCAAATTAATAGAGTTAAGTAATAATTGATCAAATTGATAGATTTTAAATTTTCTAATTCTTAGTTAGTGACATATTCAAGTTCACCTTTTATGATAACTCCAAATAAAGTTCTTAAGAAATGATTTTTCAACTAGTATACTTTACTTAAGTCTTACCTTAGATTTTTAATTAAAAAAATAATGAAATTTTTGCATGCTTAACTTAGAGTTGAAAATATATTTTTCAAGTCATCTGATTTACACAATTTTTTTTAAGACTATATATACTTACACATATATATATATAAAAATTTTTTTCAGACTATATATACTTACACACATATATATATATATTAAAAAAAACTAACCTTATAAAAGAAGAGTGCGAAAAATGGGCACAAAAAAAACTCTTAAATTCAAGGTGATTCTATCTTATAAAGCCTAAGTTGACTGAGCAATTAAGCCCAAGGAGTATCTCTATACTTAATGACCTAGGCCCAATTGGGTTGGGATTCATTGGCCTAAAACTCGTTAAATGGTCACTTAGAAAGCCCGTTAAAATAGAAAACAATCACCAAGAATTAGAGAGTGGAAAAAATATACATATATATAACACTAACAATTGTTTTTATATATTGTTGTTTTGTATATATGGTCTTGAAAAACAATTTTTGATCAAGAGACTTGAAAGTTATTTAAAACAAAGAGTTGGCATGTTCTTTTCAAAACTTTTTAATTAAATTTCTAAGATTTGACTTGGTTTTGTATTGCTATAATGAAAAAGATTTTCTAGGGGATTTACATTGGAGTTATATATAAAAACGTTTTCTTGATTATTAACTAGCTTCAATTAGAATGTTTAAATATATCAAGGAAAATCTGTTATTTACTGACTTATTTAACTTGGCAAGTTGACCGAATTTTGTGGGTATATTCACTGCAAACCCTCACGAGACTACAACTCGTCCACTAGGGTAACCTAGGGGTTTAAAGGCTTGTTGTATGCGCTAAATACAACCGCGATTCCTGCGAAAGTGAGTTAGGATTTTCTTTTTATTTTTCTTTGCTAGAGGACTAGCAAAAGTTTAGGTGTGGGGGTATTTGATAATCACATTTTATTACAATTTTTATACCCTCATTATCTATTTTATATGAATAAATATACCACTAATAATTGCTTTTATCTGTTAATTGCAGGTTAATGATGAATAAATCTCAAACTCCAATATCTCAACAAAAACCCCTTGATTTAATGAAGAAATGAAGCCCATGAAGCCAAAGGAATTCTTTCAAATAATTCAAAGCCCAATGGAAAATCAAGAGAAAATGCCAAGCCCAAAAGTCCAAGCCAAAGCCCAAGACACAAGCCCAAAAGCAAAGAGTTCTGCGGACAGCAACAGGAGAAGAGCAGGCATCGATGCCTGCATCGATGGGGGCATCGATGCCCGCATCGATGCCTGTATCGATGCCCGCATCGATACCCCTATCGATGCGGGTATCGATACGGACGTCCAGGCAGTTACAATCCAATGGCTGATTTTTGTTGGTTTTGGATAAGATTTGAATCCAATGGCTCTCATTCACTGATGTTTACTATAAATAGGGGTAGAGAGTGAGGGGTTAGAGGTGTGAAAATTTTGTAAACTCCTTTTGGAGAGGAGGGCTACTCTTAATTGAGAAGGCCTTCCAAAAATTGTAACTTTAGTTGCAATTAATAAAAATAATTTTTTCCTCTTTAAATTTGTTCTTTCTCCTCTTGTTGAATGATGAGGATGGAGATGAAGAGCAATTTGAAGGTTTGCATTTCTTTTCTCTTTTATTTCTTTTTAGTAATTTCTTTATTATTGCTTATTAGTTAGATTTAAATTCATGCTTGTAGTATAGATTTACTTTCTTGTCTTTTTTATTTTCTTTTTGCACTTTAATTTGTAGAGTAGATTTATTTTTCTTGCATTTAATTTCTGCAATTTATTTTGTAGTTTAGATTTTTATTTTCTTTGTAATTAGATTTATTTCTTGTTCATAGTTTAGATTTTTTTTTTCTTTTTATTTTTGTAATTAGTTCCTTTTCTTCTTACTTTTATTTCTTAAGATGTGAATTTAATTCTTGTAAGAATCTTGGAATTGTATGAAACTAGTCTAATTTCCTTTATATTGTATGAATTATTCTCTTGCATTTAAAATGTTCATGTTTAGGATAATCAACTAGAGAACTAATCGGTAGAAGAAAAATTTGATAATCTATGCTTTCCTTAAATGGTTTGATAGGTTATGCTTATGAATTCTAGGATTATTATCATGTTGATTGTTCTTATCATGAATAGTAATTTTAACTTAGATGATAATTTGATAGGTTACACTTTCCTTAAATGGTTTGATAATCTATGCTTAATAAATCTAAGTTGAAATATGATAAGAAGAGAATAGTTTATGTTTTGTAATTAAAATTGGTTAGTGGATTACATTCTAGATTTCTTACCTCTTTTGAATCCTCCATCTTGACTTCTTAAATTTTCTTTTCATTCTTAGTTTTATTTCTTGATTTTATTAATTCATATTTCTTGCCTCGTGATTTCATTTATTCTTTGATTCTTCCTTCTCTCCTCTAAAATTCAATTAATTATCTTTTGCATATATTCATAACAATCACTCAACAAAATCACACTTATTCTTTATTCCTAATTGTCATGCACAAAATATAAGAACCAAGTTTAATAATCTCTTAAAATCACCTTCTTCGTGGGATCGATATCTTTTTATACTATAACTTGATAAATTGTGCACTTGTAATTTTTGGTATATAATTATGCCGCATCAGCTCTTTTCTTTCTTCCCTGTATGGTTTGTCCTGTACTATTTTGGATCTGTTTTTATGCTTGTTTTTTCCCAATAGAAAAATATGTACATGTGCTTTTGTTATTCTTTTGGCTGTTACTATATGAGATAGTAAAAATCAAATGATATTAGAGGTGTTTCATTGGCCTACTTAATTTTGATCGTATCCTATAAATACGATGACGCTGGATTATCAATTTTCAATTCGGCAGCAGCGATCCCGTAGGTCGCAACTCTGTGAATCCGTGATATGTAATTTGACTTTTCACTATGGTTCCCTTTTGTGTTTCCTGTTTTAAGAGAGATTGTATTTGATCCACCTAAAGATAGTTTAAGCATTGAGAAAGGCCTTGCAGGTGGAAGAAATAGATTCAAGAGGTTGTTAGAGATTATTTAGAGAGATTGTATCGGGATTTTGATGTGTTGATTTGAGATTAGCGATTGAGATATCTCTGCATTGTATTCCTGACAATTGATAGTAAAGCTATCCTTTTCATTCACTCGTGGACATAGGCTACAAGCCGAGCCATGTATATCCCTGTCTTATTTATGTTCTTGATATTTTCCTATGATTTCCTGTGGCTGATATTCATTTATCCTAGAGATTTTTCATAAAATTTGTATCAGAGCCTCAACTATCGATCAAGCGAGAAGATGATGACAACTATTACGAAGTGAGATATTGAGAAGTTTGGCAGCTTTTGGCAAGTAATAATGATCGTTGTATTAATGCAAAACTGAGTAAGGAAGGCTTTGTTCGGAAAGTAGAAGAAACCAACTTTCATGTGTGAGGATGATTTGAACAAGTTAGAAATTTATGGTTTAGATCTTCAATAAGAGAAGAGGGAGCTCTAATACGCTATTGCTAGGGACAAGTCTAGATGAAATATTCGAGCATTGCTGAGATATGAAGATACAATATCTTATGAATAATCAGTTATGATTATGTACCATTGTGTCATTTGGGATTTACTTCAGGTGACGACTTGCGGAGTGGTTAGTTATTGGAGCAGATAATTAAGTAGGTATGTTGCCTTGGTTTTTTTCATTTGACAAGTTCAAGTACTGCTTTGACTTGATCGGTATATGCTACACTTGATGCCTAACGGAACTATAGGAGAAGGTGGAGTAAGTTAATTTATTTTAGAGTGAGTATTTTTTGACGTATTTGAGTCAAGATGGATAAATGAATATCAATCTCATGAAAGCACAGAAAAATATCGAAAATTGAGAACACAAATAAGATACAGATATATGTGGTTTGGCATGTAGCCTACGTCTATGAGCGAAGGAGAAGAATAATCTTACAATCAATTATGAGGAATACGATGTAGAGATCTCTCAACCACTAATCCCTACTCAATCCTAATACAATTACTCGCAAATAAATAATAAAAGAAAAATATCACCAACAGGGAGTTGAACAAAATAACCCCTTAACAAATCATGGATTTGCTGCGGCAGGTGTTTCAAAAAGGACTTCGTCCTTTCTCTGCTGCTCTCGGCTTGATGCCTTATCATCCAAGGGCTTATGCGATTAGAGGCTTTATTTTGCTAGTTGCTGTTAGCAAAGAATTCCATAAGCAATTGAATTCTTAAATCCGATATAATCCGAACAAACTCTCCTAATTAATACGGGCTTCTAGCTCTAGGCCAGAATAAGACCGAGACAAAGTCAATGGGTGCATGCCGAGTTCGATCCGAGTTAGCGCATAATCGAGCAATCGAGGCACCATAATATAAATTAATGATATGCTATATAATCACAAAAAAACATGTCCAGTGAAAGAAATAGACTAGTAAATAGTGTAGTGTTATTGATCAAGAGGACAAAGAGTGAGGTCCATTCATTACCAACATACTACTGGCCTATAATGCAAACATACATCTTTGAGCTTCATCTAGTGCGCTGATAATAATTTATTTTTCCTTCTTTTCTTGAACATATCGAAATATGCTATGAGATAATCATATCTACTGCTTAGTCCGATAACGCTTACAGTATATTGTGGAGGTGGAGACTGATAATAATATGGAGGAGTTGCTAATGGAGATGGTGGGGATGGGGGTTTATACATTTAATAGGTATGGAGGTGGATATAGTTCCGGAGAGGGTGGTGGTGGTCGCGGAGGAGACTGATAAAAATACGGAGGAGATAATGATGGAGATGGCGGCGGCGGTGATTTGTAGTTGTAAGGAGGTGATATTGACGGAGATGGCGGTGGTGGCGATTTGTACATGTAAGGAGGCGACAATGATGGAGATGGCGGCGGTGGTGACATGTACACATAAGGAGGTGGCAATGATGGAGATGGTGGAGGGGGCGGCGGGATGGTGGAGGAGGAGAGCTATAATAATAAGGTGTAGGTGGAGGCAATGGCGATGGTGGTGGTAGTGATGGAGGCGGAGGAGGAGGCGAGTAGTAATTAAGCGGTGGAGGCGGAGAATGGTAGATGAACTGCCAACCTTCCACTTTGATGGTCATGGCGACCAATAATACCGCAACCGCGAGGGCTGAGGGCGATACAGGCGATGACTTGAGAAGCCCAGTCATGGTTGACGGCGGTTTGTTGTTCAACGAGTGAAATGGAAGACAACATGCCTGATGGAGCTGGTGCTTGATAATATTGTTAACGTTGGCGGTATTGTAGGAACACAAATATGGTGTTGGTCTTGTTAGGAACTTTGTTTCATGAGGGTCGTCATGCAACCTGTATTTTTTCAAGCTTTGCCTTGATCTTCGCCTCTCGCATTACATTTGTGGATTAGTTTGGTGATAATTAACCACCTTGTGCATGCAGAGTTTGTTTCATATTAGAGAAACATCTTGTATGTATAGATTCATTATACATGTCTACGCACATGAATATTGTATGAGAAACATATCAATTGTAACTAAAACTAGTCCCATATGAAAAATAGAATAAAAACGTAAATACAATAATAGATGATCGAAATGCAAGATTTAATTTGTTAACCTTTTATTGTTTAAATAAGTCACGGCATCGTGCGTTCGCAATAAAAAACCCAATCCAGGCCAAGGAAGGAACTTAGGCAACCGGATCCGAAAAGTTTTAATGTGCATAATAATAAGAAAAAGCCTTGTACGATCGATCCTCACCTCTGTAGTTAGTATTATACAGATTGCAAGTTAGTTGATTTTCCGGCTGGCCCTTTCCTCTTATACCAGGATACATGCCATGGAATTATGCACATACATATAGTCTACGACTTTAAGGGATACCTTTTCTAAGTGGAGAGGATCCATATATATGTATTTCCTTTTAATCACTTGGACAATTTTACGAAGAAATCCATAATTCTTAAGTTCACCTATATTCCATATCATTGGTATATTTTAAAAGGCTAAATTACCAAATTGGTATTATTTGTAAATCCCTTTAACAGGTTTGGTGTTAAAAGTTTCTCTGGCGACTTTTTGATATAAAAACTCAACCAAAAGTAAATTTAGACCATTTTTTTTGTTCGTTGGCAAATTTTTACAGACCTAAGAAGCATGTGACCTCATATGTGATGTAATTTTAAGAATATAAGAAGGTGGAGATGGTTGCTTTTAGATGAGGTGACTATTTTAAGATTAGTTTTGCTCCCCTCTAATTTTTGCCTTCATTCATCTAAAAACAGTGAGATCATGTGCTACATACGCACGTAAAATTTGACTGGAGGAGACAAAAATAGAAAAAGTAAAGAGTGTTAACATTTTGTAGCTTATTCAGCTATGTTACTCAAGTTGCAGATTGAAAAAGAAAAAGTAAAGAGTGAATTTTTTAAGAACCTGTGGTTGATTGAATTGAATTAAATGAAATAATTAATAAAATGATAGATATCGTTACCATTTTTCTCAATTTCTATCCTTTTGGAGATTAAAGTTAGAAATCAAAGTTTGATAATATGAAATTCTTAGACAAGTGGATTTGCTTTTGGTAGTGTTTTTTTTTTTTTTGGTAATTGTACGGCCGGAGCCTAAGCCTCAAATAAGAGAAGTTAACGGCATTACAAATGGGAAGTAGCCTCCCCTCGTAGATCACTTTGAATCAAATGCAACACCCTATCTGTCGGATCTTCAAAGTAGAGAATATCAGTTGGTAGCTGAAGACCATATTTCAGTTGGTAGCCCGAAATTAACTTCCCAATTTCTGCTCACTAACCCCCTAATTAATCTCTATCGCAGCACTCGCATCCAAACCGTCGATATCTTTCATAAGAAAATGATCATCGATAACCTCTTTCGTGTCGCATTCCAATTGCACAAATCTGAAGCCATTCTCCCAGCAATACTTTAGCGCGATGTAAATAGTTCAAATGTTAGCGTTTTTTATTCAGTTGATACAAATCTTTTCTACAAATTCCCCTCAACAAATTGAGGTTATACCTAAGGGGGTTCGTAGAACATGTATCTTAGGAGTGATTGCATCAAAATACGCATGCTACTTTGATGGCAATAGATCAACACTACAATCTTAATATTAATAGTTATTAAACTAATCCGGTATTTCTTTTCTCTCTTTTAAGTATCTCAGTCAAAGAAACGTTTGAACTTTCGTCTAGTTTGGATAATCACAAACTATGTAACAACATACGATTCTTGGTCCATTTCTTTAAAAACCTCGGCATCAAGCATGTGGCGTACTGATCATTACATTTAATCGAACTTTTGTACCCCCATTATCAATTTTGTTAGAATAAATATATTCGCTAATAATATTTTTCATGTTAATCTGTAGATTATGAAGAATTATCGAATAAGAGATTAAAGGAATCAAAATTCCTCATTTTGAAGCCTTTATTAAAGCCTGAAAGAAGCCTAAAAACCCAAGCTTGAAGAAGACCAAGTCAACAAAGTTCGTTAGCGTTTTCTTAGAGATGAGCTAATCGATTAACTAATCTATGAGCTAATTGATTAGTCTGCAACACTAACCAATCAATGGTTAATTTTCATTTCTAGAAACTCTAGCTTGATCCAAGGGTTGTGGTTAAAGGCTGTATGCTATAATTAGGGGCAGATAGTGAGAGATTTGGATATAGAAAAATTTTGTAAATTCTATTTTGGAGAAGAGGGTTACTCTTAATGGAGAAAACCTTCAAAATTATAAATTTTTTGTTTATAACTAATGAATTTTTTCCTTTTTTTATTTTCTTTCTTCTTCTCATTCGGTGATAAAGATTTTCTTTTCAATGGGCCAACCCCTTGTAATGTAATTTTTTATTTCTTCTTTTATTTTTCTTACTTAATTTTGCATATTTTAGGTCTTTAATTACTGCTTTTACTTTCATGTTTATTTGTTTAGATTTATTACTGTGTAATCATATTTCTTTTATTTTCTTATTCTTTTATACTTCATATAGTAAATTATCTGTTTTTCTCCTTTTGTTGCTTTGTAATTTAGATTTACTTTCCAGTTCTTTTATGCTTTATAGTATGGATTTTTATTTTGCAATATGAGTAGCTAATTCTTGTAGAAATTCTAACATTAGATGAAACTAATTTAATTTTTTCGATTTATCTTTGTTCCTAAAATGGTCATGCTTAGGATAATCAACTAGAGAGCTAACTGATAGAAAAAGAGTTTGATAAACTATACTTATATTAAATGACTTGATATTTTATGCTTTTTTTATTCTAGGGTTATTAGCTAGATGTTTATTTCTTTCCATGAATGATAATATTACTTGAATATGTTTTGATAGGTTATGGTTGTTTTTAGTAACTTGATAATTTATGATTACCAAATCAAAGTAATATGAGAATAAAAGGAGCGTAATTTTTAAATTCAATCTAAAATTAACTAGTGGATTTAATTCTAGATTCCTAGTTTTCTCACTTGATTTCCTGTATCTTGTTATTTACTTCTTATATGATGGGATTTTATTTTTGATTTGCTTTTATTTGTTCTTCTCTTTTTCTCATTCTTCTCCCTTATTTTAGGCTTTTATTTTTATGACAACCATCTATCCTAAACATACACATCTTTCATTTATCTTCTTATGAGTTTCCTACGCAATCAAAGAACACAAATATGATTGTCTTTCTAATATTTTCCTTCCTCATGGATCAATATCTATAAATATTATAACCTGATTGTAGAGATCTGGGATTCCTTTATGTGTGCCGATGGAGTGTCGATCTTGTACTTCGCTAATGTTCCGACTAAGATGGTGAGTCTCTTCTTAATTGATAATCTCTGATTTTTCTTTGAAGGCGCTGAAGTCCTCTCTAGAGGAAGAGATGTCGGGGGTCGAAGATTGCCAAAATTCTAAGATAGCTCTCTTCCAAATCCATGCATATCTCTATTCTTTTTTATGAATAATCTCCCCTCTTCTTATAGGTTAAGAGCGAAAATAACCATTTATTACGAGTTAAGTAGTCGTTAACTTAGGAGATAATGAAGGAACAATTTCCCCTTGAAAAATAGCTTTTGGAACGGTTAATTAGTGAAGTTCGCCAATAATATCATGAGCTAAGTTTGTTGAGAGATCTTAGGCAAAGTTCACTAGAATGTGGGTCATCCACTTTATTTGGAACATGGGTGACGTGACCTACATTGGTCTCCTTGGGTGAGGTTCGTCAAAGGCTTCAGGCAAGCTTTGCTGATAAGTTCAAATTTGATACAGAATCTGACTTAGACTCGTCTCTTGACTCGGACGACTCTAGGATGCATTTCAACTTGGCCCAGAGTCAATTTTGAGAATTGACTTAACCCTAACTGCTTTTTGACTCAATCAATTTGGGTTAGAGCGTGTCAAACAGCCAAGTTCACTGTCTCTTGAGTGAACTTCACTATAGCTTATTGAGGGCTTGTGCTCAAGTCTATTTGAAGTGTTTAGCCTATGTGCATTCACTTCTTGGACTCACAGTGCATTAGCCTATAAGAAAATATATTTTAACTGACTACAAGATCTCAACCCCTACCTTGAAGTTTTTGAGATCCTGCTTTTAGCTTGTAGTAGGGATTGAAATACTCTAGGTAATAACCAGAGGTGTATTTTTAAATGTAGCTTGAATCATCTTTCTTAGGTTGAAACTTGTCATCATTCATCTACTTAGTTGCCAAAGGTGTATTATTAAATGTGACTTCCTTTATTGTAGACCCATTTCAATTGAAGGCTCAATGATGCTTGCATTCGCCTAATTCTGTGTCGGGGATGAAATTGTTTGCCCTATCATTGAGGCAAAGTTCAGAGAACAATGATGTTTAATTAAATCTAAATGTTAGTGAAATTCACATTGGTTTAATTGTGTGGGCGAAGTTCACTAATACCAATGTTTGCTAGTCAGCAATGGTCATTTTAGCAATGGTTGCTAAGATTCCATTGCTAAGATTCCCATCATGGATCTACGTCATGATTTGTGGTTACAATTTCTTTTTGGTGGTCAAAGCTTTAGTGAGATTCGCTAGGGTGCACTAAGATTTAGTCTAGTTCATAGCCTCTTTGTTCGGTCCAATCACTTTGTTCGCGGGAAAAATCATTGTTTTCTTCATCATTGATTCCATTGCAAATTCTTGTAATAGTTTATCGATTACAAAGATCCGGTCTTTTTTAGATCCGGTTACAACGAAAATCAAATAACACAAGAAATAAAGAAAATTACAACTTTTTCTCTTTCGTCGAACAAATCGCGAGCTCTTGTTATTCGGTCACTCGCTTGGGTGGGTTCTTTGCCTGCGCCGGGGTTTATCCGTGGACCACCGCGAGATCTAGATCCGATCAGATCTAAGCAGTACACGGGTATTATTCCACAAAGGAAATAATAGCCGGGGAGGATTGATTCACCAAGGAAACAATCGTCCAAGTCTCGGGATCTAAGACCAAGCTTAGATCCGGAGTACGTCTGCGTAGATCTGAGATCCGGTCCTCTCGAACACCTGCCTTTTTTGGCGTTGACGATCGCTGAGCACCAGATCTGGAAGAGTGAGTCCCCGAAGTCCCAAAGCTCCAATCTTTTTTAAGTTTCGAGTCTTGAATCCGGCAGAGCTTCGCCTCCAAAATTTCCAACCCTTTGAAATGAACCACCCCCTCTCCTATTTATAGCCAAGCGTCACTGTGCCCGTGCACGGGACAGTGTCGGCCACCTCTGGGTGGCCGGCACTGGGCCGAGCCACCTCAAGGTGGCTCGGCTCATGCTCCACTTCTGAGTTCGAGTCCGAAACCGATCTTGATTCGATCGTGATTCGTCCGAGTATGCCCTTGGTTGGATGACTCGTTGACTCTTCGAACACTTGGCTTGATCCCGCACGCGAATGGACGTATTCCGTTGCTTGCGTGCGATTAGTCAATCTCGTTGCCTCGTTGGTTTGTCGGTTTGTGCCGAGCTGAGCTAAGGGACCTATAAGCAATTTTATATGCCTACAGATACCCCCTCCAAAGTATTTCAGTCTCGTTCTTTTATAGAAGAGTCTGGAATACTTTGGATATGCTTGTCCCAACCTTCAGTCGGTGTAATGGGATCTTGGAATGACTTCCGTTCTTGATTCCTTCAATTCTCCAGGCTATTCGGTGCTTTGTCGAATGTCTGAAAGAGTTTCGGTGCTGCATTTATTGTCTGACCGTTGTCGGAATTTTGAACTTTGAAGTCGGTTCCTGATTTAGCTGACCATCGATTGTTGGCGTCGAGTCTTTATCTGCAACGCGTTGTCCGGCGTCGTATTGTTTGAGTTATCCTTAAGAATATTTATAGAAAACATTCTCCAGGAACTTCTCAAATTTTAGGGAATAGTTTATACTCATATACCTTATTGGATTATTTAAGAAGCACTTTATACTCGTATACTTTTCGGAGTAGTGATTCTTTCGTTGCAACGCATTGATTGGCGTTGACCCAAGGTTACGCGTTGACCGGCGTTGACCCTAGGGTTTTGAACGTCGTACGTTGAATTTTTTATCGCAACGCGTTGACTGGCGTCGACCTAGGATCACGCGTTGTCCGGCGTTGACCCTAGGGTTTCGAATGTCGTTGGATGTTCAAGTCACGAGACCAACTAATGAAGTTGATGCATCAGTGACTCTCGTATTTATAGGATTTTTGGCAAACCCTCAGCCATCAACGGGTTTGATAAGCCTTTACCGACTACCGTTTGAGTCGGGCTAGCATGCGGATTGTCTTAATCCGTTCCGCATGTGACGTTGTGCTAAGAGAGTTAACGCTCTTAGTGCTACGATATTGAATACGTAGACTTCGTCTTTCTCACAGGAATAGACTACCCGGCGACGCGTGTTAGGCGTTGACTTTAGGATTTTTGGCAACCCCCCAGCCTTCAACGGATTTGATAAGCCTTTACCGACTACCGTTTGATTCGGGCTAGCATGCGGATTGTCTAAATCCGTTCCGCATGTAACATTGTGCTAAGAGAGTGAATTCTCTGAGACTTTGTGCTATGATGTTAAATACATAGGCTTTGCCATTGTTACGGGAATAGGCTACCCGGCGACACGTGTTAGGTGTTGACTTTAGGTTTTTTGGCTAACCCCCAGCCTTCAACGGATTTGATTAGCCTTTACCGACTACCGTTTGAGTCGGGCTAGCATGCGAATTGTCTAAATCCGTTCCGCATGTAACGTTGTGCTGAGAGAGTGAATTCTCTTAGACTTTGCTGCTACGACTTCGAATACGTAGACTAATTTGTGGACCTCTCGTTCATTGGGGGAATCGAGAGGGGATTTTGACTGTGGTCCTAACTGTAAGAAGGTTTGACCAAGTGGGTGTTTTGAGACAATCCTAACTGTAGGAAGGTTTGATCGCTCAATTTGTGGACCTCTCGTTCATTGGGGGAATCGAGAGGGGATTTTGACTGTGGTCCTAACTGTAAGAAGGTTTGACCAAGTGGGTGTTTTGAGACAATCCTAACTGTAGGAAGGTTTGATCGCTCAATTTGTGGACCTCTCGTTCATTGGGGGAATCGAGAGGGGATTTTGACTGTGGTCCTAACTGTAAGAAGGTTTGACCAAGTGGGTGTTTTGAGACAATCCTAACTGTAGGAAGGTTTGATCGCTCAATTTGTGGACCTCTCGTTCATTGGGGGAATCGAGAGGGGATTTTGACTGTGGTCCTAACTGTAAGAAGGTTTGACCAAGTGGGTGTTTTGAGACAATCCTAACTGTAGGAAGGTTTGATCGCTCAATTTGTGGACCTCTCGTTCATTGGGGGAATCGAGAGGGGATTTTGACTGTGGTCCTAACTGTAAGAAGGTTTGACCAAGTGGGTGTTTTGAGACAATCCTAACTGTAGGAAGGTTTGATCGCTCAATTTGTGGACCTCTCGTTCATTGGGGGAATCGAGAGGGGATTTTGACTGTGGTCCTAACTGTAAGAAGGTTTGACCAAGTGGGTGTTTTGAGACAATCCTAACTGTAGGAAGGTTTGATCGCTCAATTTGTGGACCTCTCGTTCATTGGGGGAATCGAGAGGGGATTTTGACTGTGGTCCTAACTGTAAGAAGGTTTGACCAAGTGGGTGTTTTGAGACAATCCTAACTGTAGGAAGGTTTGATCGCTCAATTTGTGGACCTCTCGTTCATTGGGGGAATCGAGAGGGGATTTTGACTGTGGTCCTAACTGTAAGAAGGTTTGACCAAGTGGGTGTTTTGAGACAATCCTAACTGTAGGAAGGTTTGATCGCTCAATTTGTGGACCTCTCGTTCATTGGGGGAATCGAGAGGGGATTTTGACTGTGGTCCTAACTGTAAGAAGGTTTGACCAAGTGGGTGTTTTGAGACAATCCTAACTGTAGGAAGGTTTGATCGCTCAATTTGTGGACCTCTCGTTCATTGGGGGAATCGAGAGGGGATTTTGACTGTGGTCCTAACTGTAAGAAGGTTTGACCAAGTGGGTGTTTTGAGACAATCCTAACTGTAGGAAGGTTTGATCGCTCAATTTGTGGACCTCTCGTTCATTGGGGGAATCGAGAGGGGATTTTGACTGTGGTCCTAACTGTAAGAAGGTTTGACCAATTGGGAACTTTACGTCCAGACTCTAACAGAGAGAGTGTTGAGTGCACAGACACGGTGAGAATTTGAATGGGAGTTCTTATTCATTACATTGCTGTGGTTTTGGGAACTTCCCGTTACATAAATCGTCCACCCCCAGTTTCCTCTGCGGAACTGGTTCGGACATTATTATCAGTTACCTAACCGGGTTATCCTTAAGAATATTAGCTTAATATTCTCCAGGAACTTCCCGTCAAAAGTGGGGAAACAGTTTAGACTCATATACCTATTGGAGTATCAGGGAGTAGTTTAACCTCTTATACCGGTCGGAGGATTGAGAAACAGTTTATACTCGTATACTCTTTGGAGTTTTGCCGTTCTTATTTGGCTTACCTTAGCGTTATGACGCCGGCTTCAACCAAGGTCTGAATGCTATTCTTGAGAGTAAAGCAATCCTTGGTGGGATGAACGACCCTCCTGTGGTATGCACAGTACTTTGGGTCCGTAGTGTTGTCAGCTTCCTCCTGATTTGTGATAGGTGGTAGCTTGATCTTGTTACCTTCAAGGAGGGATTCGAAGATGGCTGGAACGTCTTCGTCCTTGAAAGAGTACTCTTTTTGGAGTCTCGGACCCGAAGTCTTTTGCTGCCTTCGAGATTGCTGTTGTGACGCTTGATTAGCACCACCAGCAGCTGCAGGTGCCTTGCCCTTACCACGAGAGGCGAAGTTTGAGTCCAGAGGATTAGCCGTCGGTTGGTTCCTCTCGGCCTTCTTCCTTCTAAGGAATCGCTCAGCCTGCTCCCCTCGGACCTTCAGATCCTTCCAAGTGTTAGACGGTGCTGTCCCCATTGCTTCCAATACGTCTAAGGACAGATTATTATGGTAGGTCTGGAGAATGAATTCCTCGGTGATCGGGTCCCGGCAATTCATCGCTTTGTTCCGGAACCTTTTGACGAAGGTGTCGACTAACTCCCCGTCCTTCTGCTTCTCATCGAGCAATGATCCGATAGATATCTTGGTGTCGTCGTCGAAGAAGTTAGCGAGGAATTTTGTCTCCATGTCGTCCTAGCTATTTACGCTTCCTGGCTTGAGGCGGCGATACCAATCGAAGGCGGCTCCGCGAAGAGTGCCGACGAATGACCGCACCATCAGAGGCTCATTGCCGGAAATAATACCCAGGTGCGATTTGAAATAAATCAAATGCTGAGTGGGGGAACCCTTCCCATCAAACGGCGTAAAGTTAATCAGACTGAACTTCGCCGGATAGGGGATCGATTCCCACTCTCTTGGGTATGGACAGGGAATGCCTGTTTTCTTCACCTCTTGAGCGGAGATCAATGTGTTGATTTTGCTCTCGAGGTTTTTGATCTTCAAGTCTTTACTTGTATCTTCGTTGGCATCCTCGTTACCACCCCCTGCATTGACGGGAGGGTTATTGGCATTGTGAGCTTCATCCCTATCCGTGGGCTCCTCTTCCTGAACAACCTGGTTACGGCGGCTTGGTTCACCTCGCTGGTTCGTCAGTGCCTGAATTTGTTGCTCATGCATCTCTCTCATAGTTTGCATGGCCATCTGCATCTCGAACCTAAAGCTTTCCTGTTGTTTGGCTATGGCATCTTCGAGCATCTTGGCCACTTGTTCCGCGCTTATCATCAGTGACTCGCGGGGTTCCCCCTCACTGGACACTGTATTATCTGATGCTACTGCGGAGCAGGTATCCGACTCCTCACCTTCTGAAGGTACTCTTGTCCGAACCCTACCATAAGTTCCTCGTGCGATTGCTCCAGACTGAAGACGGGTTAGACGCCGAGATGCTTTCAGAATCGACTCGAGATTATCCCGTGATGAGGTCTCTTTGCTTGTCATATTAGCTGTGACCCTCGGGAATTCTCTGTCTTCAACCATCCTTCTTCTTCGTTGGGAACGCCTAGGCCTTGGTTTTGGCGTCTCCGCACTAAGTCTCTCAAAAACTGAAACTCTTTCGGGGACTGCCTTAATGCAGTTGCATTCAGACAATACCGCCCGAATGAGTTTGGAACAGGGGCATTGAGTTTCCTGTTCTCGGGGACTCCTCTTCCTGGTTCTATTCGTACCCCCAGCACGATAGTACAACTCGTCATTTTGACAGTCGGAGTAACCTATCGTGTGCGGGCACGACTTCTCAGGTATAACACTATCACTATCAGATGATAATGTTTCCATCTGAGGTTGGATTGCCTTCTTTGGGTTTTCAAAAGTTACACGCCTCGAAACGTGCCTTTGTGGGCGCGAGTCTTCAGCGTGCTCTTGGACTTCGATGCGCAAGTTGGTGAGCGCAGCTGCCTTGAGTTCTTTGTTATACTGGAGGTGACGGCGACCCCCAGCGTGTTGAGTCGTTCTGGGCTTCTTCATCGGGCCCAAACGCTCGTGAACTGGAGCTTTGCCTCTCTCGTCGGGAATTGGACCGAGGCGCTCCAAGACTGGCTTTCTCCTTCGGGAGGATTCTGCATGATCTCCCGGAGTAGCTATGGGAATTCTCAGCGACTTAGCTTGGTTCGCCGGAGGTTGAATTTTGGTTGGAGGCTGCAGTTGCTGCTTTTTGGTCTGAACCGCCGCTTCAGACTTCGGCCTCCAAACTTTGCGAGTTGGTGGCAGCTTCTTGGCTACCTCTTTCTGCAGCTTTCTACGGGCTTCTTCAGCTTGAGCCCGTGCCTGCGCTGATAGTGCGCGGCGTTTGCGGATGCGTTCTTCCAGCGTCGAACGATTCCGTTTGACACGGACCCATTCCATTGTTGGCGGCTTGGAGGAACCACCATTCGTTGATTGTCGAGACTGCTTGCCTCTTTTGTTCTTCAGATCCACGTTGTAGCGGATCCCGTCAACTGACTCCATGGCCTTTGCGAATCGTTTCGCAAGGCGTTGACGTTGCCTTTGGCGGGCTCTCTTCGAGAGAGTCACCACGCCCTCTGCGGCAGAAAGGTTGGCCAGAGTAGATCTGCCTTGGTTGGGAATCGGAGGAATCTCACCCGATGCGACTTTGGCATCAAACGGGGCGAGATCTTCGTTGGTGGCTTCGACTTCTTCATACCAACGAACCTTTCTCCTGGAGGAGAACTTCTGGGATTTCTTGGACTTGCGGGGGGAGGTAGATCCGGACGAGGACACGTACTCCTCGAACTTGGCTTGGTCGAACTCATACTCGACCTCCTCCATGACCGGGATTGGAATCCGCGGCTGCGACGTATCGATCTCGGCAGCGAGATCGGCGGCTCCCACTGTGGTCGCCAGATTGTTCGCGGGGAAAATGGTTTTCTTCTTCATTGAAATAATTGTCATCTTGGGTTACAAAAGATCCGGTCTTTTTTAGATCCGGTTACAATGAAAATCAAAAATAAAGAAAATCAAAAATTACAACTTTCTCGCTTTTGTGGGTTCTTTGCCAACGCCGGGGTTAATCCGTGGACCACCGCGCGATCTAGATCCGGTCGGATCTACACGATTATACGGGTATTATTCCACGAAGGGAATAATAGCCGGGAGGGATTAGTTCACTAAGGAAATAATCGCTCGGATCTCGGGATCTAAGACCAAGCTTAGATCCGGAGTGTGATATCGTGTAGATCTCAGATCTGTTCTTCCTCTCTCTCGAACACCTGCCTTTTGGACGGGGATGTTGATATCCGTGGACCACCGGGGCAATCAGATCCGGTCCGGATAAATCGGACAGAGTTTCGTCGATCCGCGTGAGATCTAGAAACTTCTAATCCAGAAATATCGGACAGAACTTCGTCGATCCGCGTGAGATCTAGAAGTTCTAAGCGTATACCTCGGCTAAAGCGAGGTAATAGCTCTTCTTAGTATTAACGCTAAAGGCTAATACTAAGGAAGGATGAGAACGGGTGATGAAGGCTGATTTAGACCTCTCCTCCTCGGTTGAAGTGCTCGATCAGTGTTTGCTGCAGCAGGGCTTCGCCGAGGCTCTCCAAAAATCCAGATCCTTCCAAATGAGGTAAGGGGGTCCTATTTATAGGAAAACAAGAGGGGGGGCGTCCGCACAGATCTAGGACACCCCAGGGGTGTCCGCACAGATCTGGGACACCCTTGGGGTGTCTCCAAAAATCCGAGACACCCCTAGGGTGTCTCGGAATTTCCGAGACACCCTTGGGGTGTCTCGGAAATTCCGAGACACCCCTAGGGGTGTCTCGGAAAATCCGAGACACCCCTAGGGTGTCTCGGAATTTCCGAGACACCCTTGGGGTGTCTCGGAAATTCCGAGACACCCCTAGGGGTGTCTCGGAATTTCCGAGACACCCCAAGGGTGTCTCGGAATTTCCGAGACACCCTAGGGGTGTCTCGGATTTTCCGAGACACCCCTAGGGGTGTCTCGGAATTTCCGAGACACCCCAAGGGTGTCTCGGAATTTCCGAGACACCCTAGGGGTGTCTCGGATTTTTGGAGACACCCCAAGGGTGTCCCAGATCTGTGCGGACACCCCTGGGGTGTCCTAGATCTGTGCGGACGCCCCCCCTCTTGTTTTCCTATAAATAGGACCCCCTTACCTCATTTGGAAGGATCTGGATTTTTGGAGAGCCTCGGCGAAGCCCTGCTGCAGCAAACACTGATCGAGCACTTCAACCGAGGAGGAGAGGTCTAAATCAGCCTTCATCACCCGTTCTCATCCTTCCTTAGTATTAGCCTTTAGCGTTAATACTAAGAAGAGCTATTACCTCGCTTTAGCCGAGGTATACGCTTAGAACTTCTAGATCTCACGCGGATCGACGAAGTTCTGTCCGATATTTCTGGATTAGAAGTTTCTAGATCTCACGCGGATCGACGAAACTCTGTCCGATTTATCCGGACCGGATCTGATTGCCCCGGTGGTCCACGGATATCAACATCCCCGTCACAGGCCAAAGACCCACGCAAGCGAGACCGCACCAAAACGGGATCTCGTGTTTATTTTCGATAAAGTTGTAATCTTTGTTTTAGTTGCATTCTTGTTGTAACGTTTGAAGTTGTAACAGATTCAAAAGCAATGAAAACACCGACTTTCACCGAAAACAAGCTGGCGACCACAGTGGGAGCCAACGGCATCGCAACCGACGCCGTCGTGACGCAACCGGCCCTCAAGATCCGGGTGAACGAAGAGGTCGAGTACGAGTTCGACCAGCAGAAGTACGAAGAATACCTCTCTTCCTCCTCCTCCAGATCCGCCTCTCCAAGTAGGCGAAAGAAGGCATCCTCCTCCAGAGTCGTTCGTGGGACCTTCGGCTCAAAGACCCAAGATCCCTTAGCCATCGCTGCACTTGCACCACGTGGCGACTCCGCGTTGCCCAACGTGGTCAAGATCGCAGATCTGGGCTCCTCCCCTAAGAAGGTGGCTACTGAAGGCGCTCCAGCTGTATCAAAGAGGGCACTCCAAAGGCGGCGTCAACGTCTTGCTCGTCAAATGGCCAAGGCTTTGGAGCCTATGGATGGGGTCCGCTACAGCGAAGATCTCAAAGCGAGACAACGCCAAGAGCAACAAAGGTATATAACCAGCCCCTCCTCTCAAGCAGGAACAAACAAGTGGGTGCGTGTTACAAGGAACCGCTCCACTCTTGAAGAGAGAATCAGGAAGCGCCGTGCACTCCTTGCGCATGCCCGAGCTCTCTTGAAGAAAGCAGAGGAGATGCAAAAAGAAGAGGCGGTCAAGACTCCGCCAAAACTCAAACAGACGTGGGTGCTAAAGGCGAACCCAACGCCTAAGACAAAAGTGAAAGAAGTTGCTGCCCAACCTTCACCAAGGCCAAATCCTGTTCCCCTTACCCCGGCACCTCCGGTAGGGTCAGGTATGAAAACAGACCCTTCAACCTCCAAGGTTCCTGTGAAAGGTCGCCTCGGTCCCTTACCAGGGAATCGAGGTAAAGTACCTATCAAGGAGCGCTTGGGTCCATTGAAAGGTCACCAAGTTTCAAATCAAACTGGGGGTCGAATTAATCCCCCCACGAAAGATGAGAAAGGGAAAGCCCCTATCACCGACCGCATCGGATTGCGAGTCGAAATACAAGAGCCCGTTCAATTTTTATGTTCACAAAAACGTAAACTTGAACGGGCCACTTTTGAAAAAGCTAACAAAGCATCGCATGCCCAAAGGGAAGCACACTCATCTGAGGATGATGGTGTTTTACCAAGGAGCACATGCCAACACTCTATAGGTTGCTCCAGTTACCAAGCTGATGAGCTGTACTATAGAGCTGGTGGTATGGGGAAATCTCGAAAGAAGTATGTGCAGGACATGGAGTCTCGCTGCCCGTGCGCCAATATAATCAAGGCAGTGCTGTCAGAATGCTCTTGTGCTCAAACCCCAAGGAGAATTTCAGTATTTGACAGAATTTCCACCGGAACGTCTGAAGCTAAGCCTAGGCGTTTCCAGCGAAGAAGAAGGATAGTCAAAGACAGAGAATTCCCGAAGGTCACCATCAACATGGCCAGCAAAGGAGCATCGACAGGGGACAATCCCGAGTCAATCCCGTTGGTACCCTGGTATCTAACTCACCTACAGTCCGGAACCATTACACGAGGGACTTATGGTAGGGTTCGGACGAGATTACCGTCGGAAGACGAAGGATCAGATGCCGGCTCCGCGATTGCTTCGGACAACACAGTATCTAGCGAAGGACAACCCCGCGAGGTACTCATGATCAGTGCCGAACAAATGAACAAAATGCTTGAAGACGCCCTAGCTCGGCAGAAAGAAGCTTTCAAGTTCGAAATGGAGATGGCCATGCAGCAGATGAGGGAAATGCATGACCAGCAGATCGCAACCCTGACAAATCGTCAAGAAGAGCCCACTCGACCCAATCATCAGAATCAAGAGGAGCATGAGCGGGAGGGGAATAATGTCAACATAATTATTCCCCCTGTCAACAACGACAACGGAGAAGGTCCTGCAGATGATAATGCAAAAGAGGACCACATTACCTCTCCCCAAGGCCACTCGAAGATAGAAACGAGTGAAGACAAAAAGATGAAAGACTTGGAGAGCAAAATCAATGCATGGATGAATGCTCAAGAGGTAAAAAGGTCAGGTATACCGTGTCCATATCCAAGGGAGTGGGAATCAATTCCATATCCGGCAAAGTTCAATCTCATTAACTTTACGCCGTTTGATGGAAAGGGTTCCCCTACCCAACATTTAATCTATTTCAAGTCTCACCTAGGAACAATCTCCGGCAACGAACCCTTGATGGTACGGTCATTCGTTGGCACTCTTCGCGGAGCGGCCTTCGATTGGTATCGTCGCCTCAAGCCGGGGAGCATCGGCAGTTGGGACGACATGGAGGACATGTTCTTGACGAACTTCTTTGATGATGACACTGAGGTCTCGATCAACACTTTGTTTGAGGAGAAACAGAAAAATGGTGAGACAGTCGAAAACTTTGTGAAAAGGTTTCGAAATAAAGCGATGAATTGCAGGGACCCGGTCAGCGAAGATTTCATCCTCGAGACCTGTCACAACAATCTCACCTTGGATATCCTTGAATCTATGGGAACGGCGCCATCAAAGACCTGGAAGGACCTGAAGGTGCGAGGAGAAAGAGCCGAACGATTCATCAAAAGGAAGAAGGCGGAAAGAGGCCAAATAGCAAATAACGCTCCGCAACCGAACTTCACCCCTAGAGGTAAAGGAAAAGCGCACGCAAATGCCGTGAATGCTAATCAAACGTTCGAGGTGCAGGCGCAACCACAACAGCAGCAGCAAAAGGCGCCTCAACAACCAAGGTGGCAACAGCAGACCTCGAGGCCGAAAGCTTCGGAGCCAAAGTTCCCGAAAGTTTATTCATTCAGAGAGGACGAAGTTCCTGGGATCTTCAAATACCTCGTGGAGAATAATAAAATCAAATTGCCTCCAGTTCAGGATCAGGAAGATGCCAAGAGGATTAATGATCCGAAATACTGTGCATTCCACAGAGCGGTGCACCACCCCACCAAGGTATGCTATGCTCTTAAGGACAAGATCCAGGCTCTCATCGACGTCGGGGTCATCACAATGAAGCAGCCAAAGGAGAAGAAAGTGGGTGCGAATGCAGTCACGATTGGCTTCGGCTCCTTTCCCGTGAACCAGTTCCAGCTTGAGCCGGTAATAAAAGCAGCAGTGAAGACGGTGAACGATGATCCTCACAAGCAACGCCAGAAAGGAGAAGAAAGTGGGTGCGAATGCAGTCACGATTAGCTTCGGCCCCTTTCCTGTGAACCAGTTCCAGCTTGAGCCGGTAATAAAAGCGGCAGTGAAGACGGTGAACGATGATCCTCACAAACAACGCCAAAAAGGGCTTGTGCCACACACGGCCCCTAATGGCGAAATTCTTTGGGTTCATCCGGATTTGATCGGAGACGAACAGTGGACTGGGACCTCTTCCAAGAAGAAGTCAAAAGGGAAAGGCAAATCTTGTTATGGGGTGTCCGCTATTCCAGGAAGAGACGATGAGGAAATTCCTGCCTTCCCACTTTCCGAAGATGAACAGGAAGCCCTTGCAACTCGGAGCGGTAACGAGTATCATTACAAGTACCCGGATGCTTCTGAGCAATTAGGTACCAACACTCCTCCGTCCAAGACATTGGCAGAGCTGGGAATAGCAGCAATTCCCCTGACGCCTATAGCCGCGGAAAGAGTCCAACAGAAGGAGAAAGGAAAAGAGCCTTTACGCCAGGAGACCCAAAACCCGAGGCAGTCTCGATTCAATCATCCGATTGGAAGAGACAAACCGGGGAATGCGAGCTCTCCACCTCATTTCGACATCATGGCGCAATTAGCCAATATCCCGGCTAGGATAACCCTTTACGAGTTATTGCGCCTATCCAAGGATACAAGGAAAGCGCTGCAAGAAGCCTTGAGTGACTCTGAAGCTTTTCTAACTCGGATCAAGCCATCCCCTGAAGGGCCAGAGCCATCAGCTCAGCATTGCAACCTAGCGGCGCATCATTTCCCATGCATCTCCTTCACTAAAGAGGATATGCAAACAAAGAACTCGAAGCATGATCGGCCCTTGTACTTCACCGGGCACATTGGCTCCAGCATGGTCAACCGGATCCAAGTTGATCCGGGTTCCGCTGTTAGCATAATGCCATTCCGATTGATGCATCATCTCGGAATCCCGACGAGTAAATTAGCCTCCACTGGCACTACGATTTATGGATTCAACACCACTCGGCAATGCCGAGACACCCTTGGGGGTGTCTCGGCAATGCCGAGACACCCCTAGGGGTGTTTCTCCCCTAGTTTTGTCTTGTTCCTTTTTTTGGCCTCTTGTGCATGGTCCCCCCCTCCTTTATTTTGAATTTCAAGAGAGAACCCCACCCCCAAAACCGAATTCTTTCCCCCCATTTTCGGTTTTCTTTCTTCTTCCTCCCCCTCTTTCCTCCATTGATTTGCTCTTGAGAACCCTTCAATCCCTTAAAAGATTCGGGATTTTGACGGGTACCCATTTGCCGGAATCTTCTCCTCTTTCAAACGAGGGTCTTGGCCTCCATTTCCGAGCCCGAAGGAAAACTCCTTTGACTTGGTAAGTTTTTCTTCACAAACCCCTTATTTTCTTGCAAAGATCATGTCTTTATGCTTGTAATAGATAAGGGTTTATGGATGAAATAAGCATTTGGGGGGTTTTATTGCAAAAACCGAAACTATAGGGGTTTATTTGCAAAATTCGTGGGTCTGAAATTTTGGGGGCTCTTATGCAAACATGAACTGAAATTTGGGAGGCTTGGGTTCGTGTTTGTTTCTTCAAGAAATGGGGGTGCTTTGTGTAAGAGGGTTAAAGAACTGTTTGAGGGGTTTATTTGCAAAACAGTCCCTAAATATTTGGAGGGGCTTATTGTCAAAAGAGCCACGAATTTGGGGCTGAAATCCAAGAAGTTTAAACCCCCGACCCTTGATCGAATTTTTGGTAAAAGCATATGGATGCAAAACCAAAAGTTCATGGAGGGACTTTTATGTAAAATTGACCAAATTCTGCAAAAGGGCTTATTTGCAAAATTTGATCAAAATTATAGGGTACCGGGATGTTCGATGATCAAGTATGATGACCATAACCCGAGTCATACGTGTCCTTGACCTGAATTTGGCCTTGAGCACGAGGGGTATTTTGGGTATTTCACCAAAATTTTCCGCGAAATGACGATTATCGTTTCGCGTGCACGAAATTCGTAGGCTTAATTAGACTTTAACTACAAAATCCTATTTGTTATTAGGATTTCGAGTCCAAGTGCTTAATTTCCCTTCTTCCGATATTTCGTGTATATATATCGTACCTGATGTACTGCTCTTCATTGCAGATTCACGATGTCTCCCCGTCGGTCTCGTCTTTCCGGGAGTCACCCTTGCTCGCAGCATGGCGTGGAGGAGGCTCCTACGACATCATCTCCAGTGACCTCTTGCTTTGGGGGTAAGAATCTTATATATATTTTTTTCTTTTATCCCGGATTGACCTCTCGCGGGTCATGACGGAAGAACCGATACCCCTCCCGCGGGGGTTAAGGTTTCGGACTTGCTTTGCTTAGCCAATTCAAGTCCTCGGTTATATTGGGGCGATCTCGTGTTGCCTTACACCTTATAGGTCGGTATATGTTATCACGGTGTCTACGTGATGACGCATACCGTTCTCCCGGTGTAGGGCACTCGAAATCGAATAATCTCGTCTTGCGTTTATGACATGGATTTTCTGACTCCATCTTTGCTTTGTTGCAGTTGAGTTTCCCGGGGGTAGTCTCCCTCATCATGCCCCTACCGGTTGTAGTAGGGAAGTGTTTTCTTCGGCTTCTGCCAGGCAGATCATCGATCCCCTTCCGCAGTTCGACAGAGATCGCTCAGACGAGTTCTGTCGCTTGATAAAGGATGGAGGGCGTCACTGTTTACGCCAACTTATCACCGATGCTCCTCTCACCGCAGACGCCACTTCTACTGAAGCTTTAAAGAAGCCGGGTTTTCTATTCGGGGATCGCACCGAAGATCCTGCCGCGCTGACTCTTGCTGAGGAGCACTGGCTTACCCTTGACGAGGGAGCTCTTTTATATATCCCCTCTATTCCTCGCCAGTGCTCTTTTACTGACTTGGAGAAACAGGCTGTGGGGCGACAGATGTCCTGGCCTCTTACCAATGCTGTTACACACGTTCAGTGCGGATACATTTCTCATCACAAGAGTCCCGGTTCTCTGGGGTATCAATCCATTTGTGGCCTTCGACCCGGGATCATGGGTCTTGACACTGCACCTCCAGGCGAGGTATCGGCGGCCGCTCTCACCGTGAGGAATCGTTTAGCTCATCTGGGAAGACAATTACCTCGACTGGATTACCGATGTTATGGTTGGGCTTCCTCACTGGCTAAGGGATGGTGGACCCGTTTGACCAGTTATGTTCTGGGACGCTGGGAGAGAGACTTGAAGGGTAGTGGATTATATACGCCCATACGGGCTACTATGTATGGACTTCCCGTTAGCTGCCGTCACTTCTTGGCATTGCTCGAGACATATATGCCTGATAGTAATACCTTCTTGACCAGTGGCGGAGAGCTAGGGTTGGCTCTTCATGAGATGCACCAGGTTTCCGGGCTTTCGATGGGAGATTGCCCGTATCAGGAATACTTCCCTTCTAACCAACAGTTGGAGTGTTTGAAGAAGGATACTCCCGATGTGTATGACACTCTCTGGGACCTCACCTGTCATTATCACACCTGTTTGCTCCAGAGTTCTCCTCCAGCGAAGACGAAGAGGAAGATCAGCTTGAAGCAGTTTGCTGTTTACCTGTTTCCTAACTTGGAGGATGATTCCGAGGAGTCCATACATGAGTTAGGCGTTTTGACCCCTGCCGCTATTAATGAGCTGATGGAGAAGAATGAAACTCATTCTTATACCATTGCTAGTGCCGAGGGGGCTTTTCCGGCCGGGACTAAGTTTCGATCGTTCCTCTATCATGCCCAGAAGTCTATCGATCCTCGGTCTCTGTTAGCTGGCTACCTTGCTCTTTGGCTGAAGAAGTGTGTTGTTCCATATCAGTCTTCAGACGCTCTACCCCTCGAGGTGCTCTTCCCTGCGGTCCAGCTAGCTTATGGGAGGGAGCTTTCTCTGCTTCCAGCGATGGTTGCCAGCATCCATTGCGGGCTTAGGGGTGTAGTTCGTGTTCTTACCCAAGTGGGTTCTAAACCCTCGACTGAGCTTACCTGCCCGAAGGTTGAGCTGCCCTACGCTTATTTGATGGCGTGGTTCGTTCTTCACCGTCCGGACTTGATGTCGGCGCCCAGCGCCGTTGATGTTCCCGTTCCTTTCCTACAGCTGTTGGAGGAGAGTAGATGGGTTGGGAAGAAATTTGAAGATGTACAAAAAGAACTTCGAGTTCGCAGGAACTGGGAGTTCTTCAAATGCTTCCCTCGCTTTTCGGGACGTTATGGCGAGGAGTTGACTGATATGGAGAAACCCCGAACTAACCGGACTGCTCTCGACGTCGGTTGTTTCCGCTGGTTGGTGAACATCCGAGTCGGGTATCTTGTTCTCCGGGTGAAGGACCGCTGCCACATAGAGCCTTACCTTCCCTGCCGTTTCGCACGTCAGTTTGGCTATGACCAACTATACGTTGGGAATCCGAGTCGTAGTTTGCGTGTTGAGGGAGGACTCGTTGACGGCGTACGGGCGTGGTTATGGACCATGGTTGGCTGCACCGGGGCTCAGTTTGCTCTTCCCTCCTATAAACGCAAGCCGATGATTACCTTCCTCAGCTGTAAATGGTTCCTCTCTGCCGATGAATCCATAAGTGTGAGGAGTCTTTCGGAACTAGAATCCGATCACTTGGTTCAATCTGCTATGATGGCTGCTCGCAGGGCTGAGCCTGCTCAGAGACAGAGGAAGAAGTCCACCGGAATTCCCGAAGGGGAGTATGCAGATATAGATACCGACCAAGCAGAACTTGATACAGGTTTGTCATGCTCTTTGATCCTCTTTCTCGACTTCAATTGGTATTGGCGAAAGATCTGGTTCATGAGATGATTCTTGTTGTTTCAGGTGGGGTAGCCGACGACCATGGGTCGCTCGCTTCCCGTCGTGCGAAATCCAAGTTTGGTGGCCAAACTTCGCATGACCGCCCCGTTGGTTCTATGAGGGGTGATCCTTCGAAAAGGAAAAAGATTGCCCATAAACCTCATGTTGATCAGCGCTCCCATGGGGTAGATTCAGGAGGCTTTGCCGACGGGGAGGAAGGTAACATTTTGTTGTACCCACTTTTATTGCTTTAAGATGATTTACCTTCCGGGATCCCTGATCCTGTTTCATAATTCAGGGTTCTTCGAGGAGGGCGAGCTTCCACCAGGTCCGGTATTCTCTGGGGCTGACAACATGGACTGCTTCATGCAGCAGGTGTGCGACGCCCTTCGTGATGGCTCCCTGGGCATTGATCTGAACATCGATCTTGGGCAGGCAGATGGTGTTGATCCCACCGGTTCATTTTCAGATATACCTACATCCGGTGCTGCAGGTGTTGCGACAGAAGGGCCAGACGGGGATGGGGCCTCCCCTATTGCAGATTTCGAAGAGCAGGGATATGTTCCTGCACCGGTCTTCCCGAGACCTGACTCTGGACTGTTAGCCGATATGTTAGCTGAACAAGCTCCCACCGGGACTGTGAGACCACTCTTTGAGAGTGATTCATCCACAGGTATATATCCAATTTCCTCTCTTCTTTGCTTGTCTCAGTCTCCATTTTGACTAATAAAGAAGTGCAACTATATGACCAGGCGCTGTACCTGATTCTGCTATAGCTTCGGGTGTTTTCCCGCCTTCGCCTAATACGACTGACTTGCCCACGAGGGTTGATATACCTTCCATGAGCATTCCTGTCGTTACTTCGGAGCCTGTCGAACCCCAACCCGAGGGGATTTCCGCCGGTATAGGTATACCTCGAATTTCCCTTAGGGTCTTTTCGATTGTATTTAATAGTTTCTTGACCTCCCATACTGCTGCTTGCAGGTTCTCGACCGTCTCTATATGAGCAGGTCCATGCTCTCTTGGCCGATACCAATCCAGATGGGGATGTCTTCCGCACTGACCTCGGCTTCTTTACTGCCTTTTATAACGGCGTGATTGATAAGCTTCTGCACAGAGGGTCTTCTTTTGATCAGTTCAGGCGTTCCTTCTCCCGTCACATGATGATGATGAGGGAAGAGGGATATCCGGATTTGGCCGATTCCTTTACAGCTGATTTCGCTGCCCTGGAGTCAGAGATTCGAGAGCTGAGGGAGTTGAAGGCTGGTGGAGCTCCCTCTTTTGCATCTTCTCAGGTGGAGGATAGGTTGACGCAGTGGCATGAACTGCGATCTTCCGTTGGCAGCGAGCTTCGATCACGTGAGCGCACTGTCGAGCAGCTGATGGCCTCTCTGGCGAGGAAAGACACCAGCAGAGCTGAGTTAGTGAGCTCCTTAGATTCCACTCGTGCAGAGATAGCTAGACTGAAGGAGGCCTTGGAACGCGCCGAAGAATCTGCCGCTACCATTTCTGAGGAACTGGTTGGGTTGGAGCGTTCTCGTGAATGGACACTCGACAGGCTGGGATCAGTGCAGGAGGGGTTGATGAAGCTACGACACGAAGCCGCAGAGGTTCTCAACAGTTCCGAAGATTCTGTCCGAGCTAGCCTGCAGGCGGAGTTCGAGCAGGACTATATGGACAGGCTCTCTGGTTTAGAGTCTCATATTCTTAGCCGTCGGTTGCCTTCGGACTAACGAGCTTTTGTTGTATGCTTTTGACTTGATTTATTAATAGAAAATCCGCATTTGCTTCTTTTGTGTTTTCTCTGTATCTCTTCCGAATGACAGATTTATGGGATTTTTGGCAAACCCCCAGCCATCAACGGGTTTGAGGTGCCTTTACCGATTACCGTTTGAATCGGGCTAGCATGCGGATTGTCGAAATCCGTTCCGCATGTAACGTTGTGCTGAGAGAGTAAACTCTCTGAGGCTTTGTGCTATGATCTTGAATACATAGGCTTCGTCTTTCTCACGGGAATAGACTACCCGGCAACGCGTGTTAGGCGTTGACTTTGGGGTTTTTGGCAAACCCCCAGCCTTCAACGGGTTTGATGTGCCTTTACCGATCACCGTTTGAATCGGGCTAGCATGCGGATTATCGAAATCCGTTCCGTATGTAACGTTGTGCTAAAGGAATGAACTCCCTTAGACTTGCTGCTACGACTTCGAATACGTAGACTTTGCCCTTGTTACGGGAATAGGCTACCCGGCAACACGTGTTAGGTGTTGACTTATCCCTACTTAGGATTCGGGATAAAATTCCCCACGCACCAAGTGCGCGGATTGGAAGTTGAAAGTTGTGTCAAAATAGGAGAGGAAGAATTTTATATTCTATCTCCCGCTGGAAAGGAAACTTGAGGTGGGATTCCCCACCCCCAGTATCTGGAAGGATGAACTGGGAATGGGATCTCCACTCCGAGCACCCGGAATGATGAACTGGGAGTGGGGTCGCCACTCCGAGCATCGGAAAGGTCCGAGGAGAGGAAGAATTTTATATTCTATCTCCCGCTGGAAAGGAAACTTGAGGTGGGATTCCCCACCCCCAGTATCTGGAAGGATGAACTGGGAATGGGATCTCCACTCCGAGCACCCGGAATGATGAACTGGGAGTGGGGTCGCCACTCCGAGCATCGGAAAGGTCCGAGGAGAGGAAGAATTTTATATTCTATCTCCCGGTGGAAAGGAAACTCGAGGTGGCACACCCCCAGAATCCGAAAGGCTCAAACGACCCTAACTGTCGTAAGGTTTGGTCATTTGACTCTGAAGAGGAAGAATTTTATATTCTATCTTCAGCTGGAAAGGAAACTCGAGGTGGCACACCCCCAGAATCCGAAAGGCTCAAACGACCCTAACTGTCGTAAGGTTTGGTCATTTGACTCTGAAGAGGAAGAATTTTATATTCTATCTTCAGAACTGGAGAGGAAGAATTTTATATTCTATCTCCAGCAAAAGAGGGAAACTCGAGGTGGGATCTCCACCTCCAGAATCCGCAGGATGAAACTAGAAGTGGGATCTCCACTCCGAGAATCGGAAAGTTCAAACGACCCTAACTGTCGTAAGGTTTGGTCATTTGAACAAAAGATGACTCGGTCTTAGTCTCGACCAGGGTAAGTTGTGACTAAGCGAGGGTTCGAGATGACCCTAACTGTCGTAAGGTTTGGTCATTCGGGAGTTTGAAAGTGGACCTCTCGTTCATTGAAGGAATCGAGAGGGGACTTTGGCTTTGGTCCTAACTGTCGTAAGGTTTGACCAAGTGGGAAATTTGGAACGATCACAACTACGTGAAAGTTTGACCGCCCGATTTGTGGACCTCTCGTTCGTTGAAGGAATCGAGAGGGGACTTTGGCTTTGGTCCTAACTGTCGTAAGGTTTGACCGAGTGAGGAATGTGTGGCGAAGACTATGAGTAATCGAACACCAATGAAAGTTTTGTGAGGGAAAATTAATCCCTCGAATGATTGGATCTCATCTGATGAGGGTTAGAGTCTGACAAACTAGAACATTCGGGGTTCGAATGTGGACTTCTTGTTCATCTCTCTTATACCGACCAGGTTATCCCTAAGAATACCCCAATGTGGTATTCTTCCGGGAACTTCCCGATACATCAGCTCCTTCTGAAAGGTGCTAAGGATAGTACCTCTTCAGGAATTTGCCATTTATTGGCATCATCAGCCGATCACCATCTTTGGTGACTAGGCGATAGGCGCCGTTTGAGTAGACTGTTTCTACTACGAACGGTCCTTCCCATTTGGGCTCGAACTTGCCCTTCTTCTTGGAGCTCAGGTTCATAGGATGTCTTTCAGTTAAGACCAAATCCCCTTCCTTAAAACTCCTTTGTCGAACCTTTTTGTCGAAGGCTCGAGAAATTCTGGCTTGGTAGAACTCGATATGCTGTTGAGCCTCCAGGCGCTTTTCATCGAGCATCTCGAGTTCTTCGAGGCGCTTTTGATGCTGTTCTTCGGTCGTCATTTGGGTTGTAAGGGCGATCCGAAGAGATGGAATTTGAACTTCCAAAGGGAGAACGGCTTCACATCCATATACTAATGAATACGGGGTTGCACCGGTTGGTGTACGTACCGTGGTACGATAGGCCCATAGTGCTGCACCGAGCTTGTCATCCCAATCTCGCTTGTTACTTTTCACAAGCTTTGACAAAAGTTTTATGATAGTCTTGTTGAAGGCTTCAGCTAATCCATTTGCTGTGGGATTATAAGCCGTTGATGAGATGTCCTGAATTTTGAATTTTTCGCAGAACCTTATGAAGGCGTTGCTGACAAACTGAGGACCATTGTCATGTATGATTCGTCTTGGAACACCATGCCTGTAAATGATGTGGTGCTTGATGAATCCAATGACGTTGCTCGTCTTAACTTCTCTGAGTGGAATTGCTTCAGCCCATTTGGAGAAGTAATCGGTAATCGCCAGGATGAACCGGTCGCCTTTGATCGAAGGGGGATTTATAGGACCAACAATGTCCATTCCCCAAGTCTCGAACGGCCAAGATGTTACCGAGGGATGCAGATGCTCCGGAGGTTGGTGCATATAATTCGCATGTACTTGACACGCATGACACTTCCGGGCATATGTGATTGCTTCGCTCATCATGTGAGGCCAGAAATATCCCATTCTTCTGATGCGATCATAAAGCTTGGGGCCAGGCTCGTGCGCGCCACACTCCCCTTCATGTGCCTCTCTAAGCACTTCTTGGGCTTCTTTGGTTGATAGGCAACGCAATATCAGCCCATCGTACCCCCTGCGGTATAGCGTTCGATTCTCTGTATTGTAGTAGAATCTGGGTGCTCTTCGCCGGATTGACTCTCTTTCCTTCACATCTTCTGGCAAGATTCCATGCAAGACGTAGTCGATGATGGGGAAACGCCAATCTCGTGGTTCGAACTCGATTTGAGTAGCGTGTACCTCTTGAACTTCTTCTTCCTCGGCATCTTCACTGTAAAGCGGCACTAGGAGTTGGTGAGTTCTTACCGTAACAAACTGCTCTGTTTCGGGAGGCTGCGCTAGTGACACGGCCAATGCGGCCAACGCATCTGCATAGGTATTCTGTAGCCGTGGAATATGTTCGATGAAGAATCCTTCAAATGATTCCGCTATCTCCACTGCCATCTTATGGTATGGAATTAAATCCTGACTTCGGACTTCATATTCTCCTTGGACTTGCTTGACTATTAGTTGAGAATCGCCGAAGGCTTCGAGATACTCAACCCCCAGCTCCTTAGCGAAGTTGAGTCCAATAATCAGTGCATTATACTCTGCCACATTATTTGAACATGGCTTGGTTAATGAATAGGCTCGGGGCATCACGTGTTTTCCTGGGGAAACTAAGACCACTCCAACCCCGGAGGAGACCTTAGAACGTCCAGGAGTATCTGTGACAAGAGCTGCTCGAGAGGCGCCA
This sequence comes from Asparagus officinalis, assembly GCF_001876935.1. Taxonomy (NCBI): domain Eukaryota; kingdom Viridiplantae; phylum Streptophyta; class Magnoliopsida; order Asparagales; family Asparagaceae; genus Asparagus; species Asparagus officinalis. Next base: position 79,369,417 of record NC_033796.1, read on the forward strand.
TCGAAGTATAAACGCCACACTTGTTGGTGTGAAGTTGCGTTGACCTCGTGGGTTTCATCAGGTAGGTCGTCGTATATCTCGGCAGGATCCGTAGTTGGATTAGCTGCGAGGAGATCGCATATGGCCTGTCCTTTGACCGACTTCTGTTGCTTGAAATGCAAGTCGTATTGGGACAAGAGTAAGGCCCATTTTGCTAACCGCCAGCTCATGGAAGCGGGTTGAGTCATGAATACTCGAACCGGATTAACTTTAGAGATGACGTAAATGGTCTGCCCGACCAGATAATGTCGCATCTTCTGAATGGCGAACACCAAGGCGAGGCATTCCCTCTCAATCATAGGATATCGAGACTCGGCGCCCACCATGGTTCGGCTCAAGTAATACACTGCCTGCTCGTGACCGTTATCGTCATCTTGTGCAAGCAATGCACTTAATGAATGGCTCGTCGCCTTGACATAAATCAAGAACGGTTTGCCCGATTTCGGTGCAACGAGTACGGGAGGTTTTGAGAGATATTCTTTAATGCTCTCGAATGCTTTCTGACAAGCTTCATCCCATACAAATGATACGCCCTTCTTTGCGAGCTTGGAGAATGGCTGGCATTTTCCTGAGAGGTTCGAAATGAACCGACGGATATAAGCCAATCGCCCCTGCAATCCTCTGAGCTCCCTGAGGTTTCTCGGAGGTTGTAATTCATTGATCGCCTTTACCTTATCAGGATCGATGTGGATACCTTTGGTGGTGACGACGAATCCCAGGAATTTTCCACTCGACATTCCGAGGAAAGACTTGGTAGGATTCATCTTCAACTGATGGGCTCGCATTAAGTCGAACATGGTCTTTAAGTCTTTGATGTGATCCTTTTTATCACGACTTTTCACGACCAGATCATCTACGTAGCATTCAACAGTCTTTCGGAGATGATCCTGAAAGATCTTTGACATAGCTCGTTGATATGTAGCACCTGCGTTCTTTAAGCCGAAGGGCATAACTGTGTAACAGAAGACACCGAGGGGCGTTCTGAATGCGGTGTGCTTTTCATCATCCGGATGCATCTTTATCTGGTTATAACCAGAGAAACCATCCATGAAAGACATCCTCTCGAACCCACACGTATTGTCGATGATGACATCCGTGATGGGGAGGGGAAAATCATCTTTTGGGCAAGCAGTGTTGAGATCCCGAAAGTCGATACAAATCCTGACTTTCCCGTTCTTCTTAAGGACTGGGACAATATTGGCTAGCCATTCTGGATGTTGCTCCTCTCGAACGAAGCCCGAGTCAATAAGCTTCTTGACCTCGGATTCGATCGCCTCCATCATTTGCGGACGAAACCGTCTTTGTTGTTGTTTGACTGGTTTGGCATCCATCTTGATATTGAGACGATGTACTGCTACGTTCGGGTCGAGTCCTGGCATGTCTTCATAATTCCAGGCGAACACGTCAATGTACTCCTTGATAAGAGAGATTAACTCTTCTTTCTCATCGGGTAGAAGACTATCGCTAATGAATATCGGTTTAGGATTTTCCTCAGTTCCCATATTCACCTGGAGTACTTGATCTTCGGTAGGAGGCTCTCTTTGCTCGAACCTATCACCATACTGCATGTTTAGGTGGTGAACCCAAGGATCTTCCCATGTTGGCATCTGGTCGTCTTCCTCTATTGCGGTAGGATCGACCGTGACCATATTTGACATCAACCTTTTGAACGTCTCGCCAAGGCTAGTGTCGGAACCCCCAGCCGAAGAGTCGGAAGAGTACCCGTTTCTAGCCTTGTTAGCGATCTGATCAATGATTTGCCAGCAACATTCGTCGTCGGATGAGGAGACGTAGCCGAGACCTCTTTTATAGCGATAATAATCATCGGGTTTTCCCTTCGGTACATAGGCCATTCGAGGTGGAACTCGTGGGCCTCGACCAAAGAAAAGACCTTCTCCGAGTGTGAAGTCATACCCATACTTTTCCATCATATCGCGCGCTTTTGCGTCATATCTGAATAGATGAGGAGCAGGTTTATCTTCATCTTCTTCTTCTTCTAAGAAGTGATCGGGTGTCGGAGCTTCTTTTCCTTTGCCGTAGACGACTTCTTTTCCACTCCATTTTCCCGCGGGGATGACAAGCGTCGCTCCGCATGGATCTTGTACCTGCTTTTTCGTCAGACAAAATGACTGAAGAGGCATATGCAGGTCAGGATTATCACAAAGCTCTTTAGTGACGTCATCAAGACACATCGAATACTCTAAATCATCGTTTATTGATAGTTCTTCGGCAAGTTGCCAATTACAACTATTCTCCGATGATTCTTCATCATCAAGATTGATTACAATGGGTACAATGTCATTAAGTACAAAACCACCATCGTAATCAAGCCCAGTTTCGGTATCAGCTTCATCTCCGCTGTCCGTTCCTTGGGCCGGTGATTCAGTATCGGATTCAGCGCCGTATAGAAGGGAATCGGTGAAATAGTTTTCCAATCCCTTAAACGGTTGCTTATCCGCGACCACCGTCTTGACTTCGTTATTCAAGTCTATGTACTTGAGGCATTGATGCAGAGTTGACGGAACTATAAGGTTACCGTGGATCCAAGGTCGACCCAACAGTAAGTTATAGGACGTTTCTGCATCGATGACATAACAAGTAACTTCTGATTTTAAATCTCCGATCTGGCACTTGATTCGGATCTTCCCCAAGGGTCTAGACCCGCTGGTGTTGAATCCATAAATCGTAGTGCCAGTGGAGGCTAATTTACTCGTCGGGATTCCGAGATGATGCATCAATCGGAATGGCATTATGCTAACAGCGGAACCCGGATCAACTTGGATCCGGTTGACCATGCTGGAGCCAATGTGCCCGGTGAAGTACAAGGGCCGATCATGCTTCGAGTTCTTTGTTTGCATATCCTCTTTAGTGAAGGAGATGCATGGGAAATGATGCGCCGCTAGGTTGCAATGCTGAGCTGATGGCTCTGGCCCTTCAGGGGATGGCTTGATCCGAGTTAGAAAAGCTTCTGAATCGCTCAAAGCCTCCTGTAATGCTTTCCTTGTATCCTTGGACAGGCGCAATAACTCGTAAAGGGTTATCCTAGCCGGGATATTGGCTAATTGCGCCATGATGTCGAAATGAGGTGGAGAGCTCGCATTCCCCGGTTTGTCTCTTCCAATCGGATGATTGAATCGAGACTGCCTCGGGTTTTGGGTCTCCTGGCGTAAAGGCTCTTTTCCTTTCTCCTTCTGTTGGACTCTTTCCGCGGCTATAGGCGTCGGGGGAATTGCTGCTATTCCCAGTTCTGCCAACGTTTTGGACGGAGGAGTGTTGGTACCTAATTGCTCGGAAGCATCCGGGTACTTGTAGTGGTACTCGTTCCCGCTCCGAGTGGCGAATGTTTCCTGCTCATCTTCAGAAAGTGGGAAGGCCGGAATTCTGTCATCGTCCCTTCCTGGAATAGCGGACACCCCATAACAAGATCTGCCTTTCCCTTTTGATTTCTTCTTGGAAGAGGTCCCAGTCCACTGTTCGTCTCCGATCAGATCTGGATGAACCCAAAGAATCTCGCCATTAGGGGCTGTGTGTGGCACGAGTCCTTTCTGGCGCTGCTTGTGAGGATCATCGTTCACCGTCTTCACTGCTGCTTTTATTACCGGCTCAAGCTGGAACTGGCTCACGGGAAAGGAGCCGAAGCCAATCGTGACTGCATTCGCACCCACTTTCTTCTCCTTTGGCTGCTTCATTGTGATGACCCCGACGTCGATGAGAGCCTGGATCTTGTCCTTAAGAGCATAGCATACCTTGGTGGGGTGGTGCACCGCTCTGTGGAATGCACAGTACTTCGGATCATTAATCCTCTTGGCATCTTCCTGATCCTGAACTGGAGGCAATTTGATTTTATTATTCTCCACGAGGTATTTGAAGATCCCAGGAACTTCGTCCTCTCTGAATGAATAAACTTTCGGGAACTTTGGCTCCGAAGCTTTCGGCCTCGGGGTTTGTTGTTGCCACCTTGGTTGTTGAGGTGCCTTTTGCTGCTGCTGCTGCTGCGGTTGCGCTTGCACCTCGAACGTTTGATTTGCGTTCACGGCGTTCGCATGCGCTTTTCCTTTACCCCTAGGGGTGAAGTTCGGTTGCGGAGCGTTATTTGGTATTTGGCCCCTTTCCGCCTTCTTCCTTTTGATGAATCGTTCGGCTCTTTCCCCTCGCACCTTCAGGTCCTTCCAGGTCTTTGATGGCGCCGTTCCCATAGATTCAAGGATATCCAAGGTGAGATTGTTGTGACAGGTCTCGAGGATGAAATCTTCGCTGACCGGGTCTCTGCAATTCATTGCTTTATTTCGAAACCTTTTCACAAAGTTTTCGACTGTCTCACCATTTTTCTGTTTCTCCTCAAACAGAGTGCTGATCGAGACCTCAGTGTCATCATCAAAGAAGTTCGTCAAGAACATGTCTTCCATGTCGTCCCAACTGCCGATGCTCCCCGGCTTGAGGCGACGATACCAATCGAAGGCCGCTCCGCGAAGAGTGCCAACGAATGACCGTACCATCAAGGGTTCGTTGCCGGAGATTGTTCCTAGGTGAGACTTGAAATAGATTAAATGTTGGGTAGGGGAACCCTTTCCATCAAACGGCGTAAAGTTAATGAGATTGAACTTTGCCGGATATGGAATTGATTCCCACTCCCTCGGATATGGACACGGTATACCTGACCTTTTTACCTCTTGAGCATTCATCAATGCATTGATTTTGCTCTCCAAGTCTTTCATCTTTTTGTCTTCACTCGTTTCTATTTTCGAGTGGTTTTGGGGAGAGGTAATGTGGTCTTCTTTGGCATTATCATCTACCGGACCACTTCCGTTGTCGTTGTTGACAGGGGGAATGATGACATTATTCCCTTCCCGTTCATTCTCTTCTTGGTTCTGATGATTGGGTCGAGTGGGCTCCTCTTGATGAGTTGTCAAAGCTGCGAGTTGCTGATCGTGCATCTCCCTCATCCGCTGTAGGGTCATTTCCATCTCGAATTTGAAAGCTTCTTTCTGCCGAGCTAGGGCGTCTTCAAGCATTTTGTTCATCTGCTCGGCACTGATCATGAGTACCTCGCGGGGTTGTCCCTCGCTGGATACCGTGTTGTCCGAAGCAATTGCGGAGCCGGCATCTGATGCTTCATCTTCTGATGGTAATCTCGTCCGAACCCTACCATAAGTCCCTCGTGTAATGGTTCCGGACTGTAGGTGAGTTAGATACCAGGGTACCAACGGGATTGACTCGGGATTGTCCCCTGTCGATGCTCCTTTGCTGGCCATGTTGATGGTGACCTTCGGGAATTCTCTGTCTTTGACTATCCTTCTTCTTCGCTGGAAACGCCTAGGCTTAGCTTCAGACGTTCCGGTGGAAATTCTGTCAAATACTGAAATTCTCCTTGGGGTTTGAGCACAAGAGCATTCTGACAGCACTGCCTTGATTATGTTGGCGCACGGGCAGCGAGACTCCATGTCCTGCACATACTTCTTTCGAGATTTCCCCATACCACCAGCTCTATAGTACAGCTCATCAGCTTGGTAACTGGAGCAACCTATAGAGTGTTGGCATGTGCTCCTTGGTAAAACACCATCATCCTCGGATGAGTGTGCTTCCCTTTTGGCATGGGATGTTTTGTTAGTTTTCTCAAAAGTGGCCCGTTCAAGTTTACGTTTTTGTGAACATAAAAATTGAACGGGCTCTTGTATTTCGACTCGCAATCCGATGCGGTCGGTGATAGGGGCTTTCCCTTTCTCATCTTTCGTGGGGGGATTAATTCGACCCCCAGTTTGATTTGAAACTTGGTGACCTTTCAATGGACCCAAGCGCTCCTTGATAGGTACTTTACCTCGATTCCCTGGTAAGGGACCGAGGCGACCTTTCACAGGAACCTTGGAGGTTGAAGGGTCTGTTTTCATACCTGACCCTACCGGAGGTGCCGGGGTAAGGGGAACAGGATTTGGCCTTGGTGAAGGTTGGGCAGCAACTTCTTTCACTTTTGTCTTAGGCGTTGGGTTCGCCTTTAGCACCCACGTCTGTTTGAGTTTTGGCGGAGTCTTGACCGCCTCTTCTTTTTGCATCTCCTCTGCTTTCTTCAAGAGAGCTCGGGCATGCGCAAGGAGTGCACGGCGCTTCCTGATTCTCTCTTCAAGAGTGGAGCGGTTCCTTGTAACACGCACCCACTTGTTTGTTCCTGCTTGAGAGGAGGGGCTGGTTATATACCTTTGTTGCTCTTGGCGTTGTCTCGCTTTGAGATCTTCGCTGTAGCGGACCCCATCCATAGGCTCCAAAGCCTTGGCCATTTGACGAGCAAGACGTTGACGCCGCCTTTGGAGTGCCCTCTTTGATATAGCTGGAGCGCCTTCAGTAGCCACCTTCTTAGGGGAGGAGCCCAGATCTGCGATCTTGACCACGTTGGGCAACGCGGAGTCGCCACGTGGTGCAAGTGCAGCGATGGCTAAGGGATCTTGGGTCTTTGAGCCGAGGGTCCCACGAACGACTCTGGAGGAGGATGCCTTCTTTCGCCTACTTGGAGAGGCGGATCTGGAGGAGGAGGAAGAGAGGTATTCTTCGTACTTCTGCTGGTCGAACTCGTACTCGACCTCTTCGTTCACCCGGATCTTGAGGGCCGGTTGCGTCACGACGGCGTCGGTTGCGATGCCGTTGGCTCCCACTGTGGTCGCCAGCTTGTTTTCGGTGAAAGTCGGTGTTTTCATTGCTTTTGAATCTGTTACAACTTCAAACGTTACAACAAGAATGCAACTAAAACAAAGATTACAACTTTATCGAAAATAAACACGAGATCCCGTTTTGGTGCGGTCTCGCTTGCGTGGGTCTTTGGCCTGTGACGGGGATGTTGATATCCGTGGACCACCGGGGCAATCAGATCCGGTCCGGATAAATCGGACAGAGTTTCGTCGATCCGCGTGAGATCTAGAAACTTCTAATCCAGAAATATCGGACAGAACTTCGTCGATCCGCGTGAGATCTAGAAGTTCTAAGCGTATACCTCGGCTAAAGCGAGGTAATAGCTCTTCTTAGTATTAACGCTAAAGGCTAATACTAAGGAAGGATGAGAACGGGTGATGAAGGCTGATTTAGACCTCTCCTCCTCGGTTGAAGTGCTCGATCAGTGTTTGCTGCAGCAGGGCTTCGCCGAGGCTCTCCAAAAATCCAGATCCTTCCAAATGAGGTAAGGGGGTCCTATTTATAGGAAAACAAGAGGGGGGGCGTCCGTACAGATCTAGGACACCCCAGGGGTGTCCGCACAGATCTGGGACACCCTTGGGGTGTCTCCAAAAATCCGAGACACCCCTAGGGTGTCTCGGAATTTCCGAGACACCCTTGGGGTGTCTCGGAAATTCCGAGACACCCCTAGGGGTGTCTCGGAAAATCCGAGACACCCCTAGGGTGTCTCGGAATTTCCGAGACACCCTTGGGGTGTCTCGGAAATTCCGAGACACCCCTAGGGGTGTCTCGGAATTTCCGAGACACCCCAAGGGTGTCTCGGAATTTCCGAGACACCCTAGGGGTGTCTCGGATTTTCCGAGACACCCCTAGGGGTGTCTCGGAATTTCCGAGACACCCCAAGGGTGTCTCGGAATTTCCGAGACACCCTAGGGGTGTCTCGGATTTTTGGAGACACCCCAAGGGTGTCCCAGATCTGTGCGGACACCCCTGGGGTGTCCTAGATCTGTGCGGACGCCCCCCCTCTTGTTTTCCTATAAATAGGACCCCCTTACCTCATTTGGAAGGATCTGGATTTTTGGAGAGCCTCGGCGAAGCCCTGCTGCAGCAAACACTGATCGAGCACTTCAACCGAGGAGGAGAGGTCTAAATCAGCCTTCATCACCCGTTCTCATCCTTCCTTAGTATTAGCCTTTAGCGTTAATACTAAGAAGAGCTATTACCTCGCTTTAGCCGAGGTATACGCTTAGAACTTCTAGATCTCACGCGGATCGACGAAGTTCTGTCCGATATTTCTGGATTAGAAGTTTCTAGATCTCACGCGGATCGACGAAACTCTGTCCGATTTATCCGGACCGGATCTGATTGCCCCGGTGGTCCACGGATATCAACATCCCCGTCACAGGCCAAAGACCCACGCAAGCGAGACCGCACCAAAACGGGATCTCGTGTTTATTTTCGATAAAGTTGTAATCTTTGTTTTAGTTGCATTCTTGTTGTAACGTTTGAAGTTGTAACAGATTCAAAAGCAATGAAAACACCGACTTTCACCGAAAACAAGCTGGCGACCACAGTGGGAGCCAACGGCATCGCAACCGACGCCGTCGTGACGCAACCGGCCCTCAAGATCCGGGTGAACGAAGAGGTCGAGTACGAGTTCGACCAGCAGAAGTACGAAGAATACCTCTCTTCCTCCTCCTCCAGATCCGCCTCTCCAAGTAGGCGAAAGAAGGCATCCTCCTCCAGAGTCGTTCGTGGGACCTTCGGCTCAAAGACCCAAGATCCCTTAGCCATCGCTGCACTTGCACCACGTGGCGACTCCGCGTTGCCCAACGTGGTCAAGATCGCAGATCTGGGCTCCTCCCCTAAGAAGGTGGCTACTGAAGGCGCTCCAGCTGTATCAAAGAGGGCACTCCAAAGGCGGCGTCAACGTCTTGCTCGTCAAATGGCCAAGGCTTTGGAGCCTATGGATGGGGTCCGCTACAGCGAAGATCTCAAAGCGAGACAACGCCAAGAGCAACAAAGGTATATAACCAGCCCCTCCTCTCAAGCAGAAACAAACAAGTGGGTGCGTGTTACAAGGAATCGCTCCACTCTTGAAGAGAGAATCAGGAAGCGCCGTGCACTCCTTGCGCATGCCCGAGCTCTCTTGAAGAAAGCAGAGGAGATGCAAAAAGAAGAGGCGGTCAAGACTCCGCCAAAACTCAAACAGACGTGGATGCTAAAGGCGAACCCAACGCCTAAGACAAAAGTGAAAGAAGTTGCTGCCCAACCTTCACCAAGGCCAAATCCTGTTCCCCTTACCCCGGCACCTCCGGTAGGGTCAGGTATGAAAACAGACCCTTCAACCTCCAAGGTTCCTGTGAAAGGTCGCCTCGGTCCCTTACCAGGGAATCGAGGTAAAGTACCTATCAAGGAGCGCTTGGGTCCATTGAAAGGTCCCCAAGTTTCAAATCAAATTGGGGGTCGAATTAATCCCCCCAAGAAAGATGAGAAAGGGAAAGCCCCTATCACCGACCGCATCGGATTGCGAGTCGAAATACAAGAGCCCGTTCAATTTTTATGTTCACAAAAACGTAAACTTGAACGGGCCACTTTTGAGAAAACTAACAAAACATCCCATGCCAAAGGGGAAGCACACTCATCTGAGGATGATGGTGTTTTACCAAGGAGCACATGCCAACACTCTATAGGTTGCTCCAGTTACCAAGCTGATGAGCTGTACTATAGAGCTGGTGGTATGGGGAAATCTCGAAAGAAGTATGTGCAGGACATGGAGTCTCGCTGCCCGTGCGCCAACATAATCAAAGCAGTGCTATCAGAATGCTCCTGTGCTCAAACCCCAAGGAGAATTTCGGTGTTTGACAGAATTTCCACCGGAACGTCTGAAGCTAAGCCTAGGCGTTTCCAGCGAAGAAGAAGGATAGTCAAAGACAGAGAATTCCCGAAGGTCACCATCAACATGGCCAGCAAAGGGGCATCGACAGGGGACAATCCCGAGTCAATTCCGTTGGTACCCTGGTATCTAACTCACCTGCAGTCCGGAACCATTACACGAGGGACTTATGGTAGGGTTCGGACGAGATTACCGTCGGAAGACGAAAGATCAGATGCCGGCTCCGCGATTGCTTCGGACAACACGGTATCCAGCGAGGGACAACCCCGCGAGGTACTCATGATCAGTTCCGAACAAATGAACAAGATGCTGGAAGACGCCCTAACTCGGCAGAAAGAAGCTTTCAAGTTCGAGATGGA
>NC_033796.1:79380364-79393360 GCF_001876935.1 Asparagus officinalis
CAGGAGCCAGTGGATTCTCAGCAGGAGTGCCTTGTAGAGGGAGCAGAAGAAGGAGTCGAAGCCTATTCTTTGATGGTTCCAGATTACTTTTGTTGTTCTTTCTTTTTCCATTGATCGATGTATTTTTGTATCTCTTCAGTATTTATTTGTTCAATTTTGTATAAGGGCATGCCACGAATATTATGTCTCGGATGTTATCCCATTTATGATATGATATTTTTATTCAGAGTTTGTCTATTATATTCTTGCTGATTGTGATCGGGGACCTGTGACTTCGTATTTATTTATTCCCAGATGCTTAGCGTATTAGATTGAGAAGAAAAAAAAAGAAAAAAAATGATGATAGTGAATATTTCTTCTCAATCTAATACGTCGCGGGCTTGTTCACGTTCCGATTCATGAGTAGTTTGGGAAGCGGGGCGTGACTGGTTTTTTTGGTGGCTCATGCAGGTCACGGTCCCGAGTTCCTTCTAGTGTGAATATAATGGATAATTTAGATACATATCATATTTCATCCGTGAGACTATTCTTGAGCCCTTATCCTATTTTCTTGATAGATTTTGTTTCGTCCCTATCTTATTACTCTTTGACTCCGGGGCATCCCACTGTTCTTGTTTCGTCGCTTCGTGACTACACGCTCTCTCCCTATAACTTCATCTTTTCTTGTATCGGTCGTTATTATATGTGTTGTTATTTATATGACTATGTTTCTTTGGTTGACTTATATATCATTGATTGTATTGATTTCTGCATTATTTATTATGTTATTTATGTATCACGCATAATATTATATTGTATGTTTTTCATTAACAAATATATCATTACTTATATATTTTTAATTGTTCAAATCATGTCATTAGATTTCACATATACATCGCATATCATATCTGATATTTAGATTATTTTATTATGTTTAATTATACTTTTGCATATCTATATTGTGTATGAGTACGTTTTTCTGTCATATAATCTATTATTTACTTATATTTAGATTATTGTATATTGTTCGTATTTTGTGATATACTTTAATAAGTTCATGATTTTAATATTCTACATTTAGATTATTGTATATTGTTCGTATTTTGTGATATACTTTAATAAGTTCATGATTTTAATATTCTACATATGCACTATATTCAGTTCATGATTTTAATATTCTACATATGCACTATATTCTTATCCTTTACATTTTCAGTATATAGTTTTATTAGTAGGTTTTGTCTTGTTGGATTATTTTAGTATGTTCACATTGGTTTCGTTATTTCTAAGAGCAATGTATTTTTATTTTGATATTCAAGTATTTATTCATATTGTTAGATTTGGAGTTTGAATTATTAATTATATATGTTTTGTTACATTATCTCGTATTATTAATTACTATTCTTTTATAATTAATATAAAGATAATTCTAAATAGCGTTTGTGGGAATGCATGGTATTTACTCATGGGTTGTTTATAGGGCATTTGCATATTTGTTGTTTGTTTGCTTCGTTTTTGGTAAGTATTATTTTATCCTTTATGACAATACATTGTATACGCATGTTGTTTTTAGTATTTATTTTATAGTGTTTTTATTATACGAATTTATGCTCTTCTTATATTTTTATTTGTTTATATATCAATTTTATCGTTCATAGTTCATGTTTATGTATTATACATCTTTACCTAGTAGTATGTTGTGATTGTCAGTATTGTTAGCAAGCATTTATGTTTCAATGTATTCTACGATTTGTGTATGTGTTAATTTATCTTTGAGCTTTATGCTATTAATTTGTTCGTTACTTATTTGAATGCATTGATTTTTAAGATTGACGATTCTATATTCAACTTATTACTATAATTAGTAGTATGTATTTTATGTTGATTGTATTTATGTGATTTTGATTACTATGCAATATATTGCTATATCTAAATAGATTTTATACAGTGATGATTATTATTGTTGTATCTTGTTTATATTATTATTTTACCTTATGAGTATTACTAATATTTCTGATTTATTTTATTATTTGTCGAATACATATTTCATATATAATTATGTCCTTGTTATGTTTTATATAATATATTTATTTTGAATCGTTTGTATACACTTACGTTAATTTTTATCATATAATATTTTGTGACTATTTACATGTCTCTTATGTTGTCCCTTATATTTATCTAAACTATATGTATGTTTGATTCTTTGCTATTTTGTTTTGCTTATATACTCTTCAAATATTACTTTTGCTTTTGTTTGTATATAATTTACCCGTTAATTGTATTGTGTTTTATGTTTTGTGTTTTATCATGTTTATCATCTGCTTACATATGAGTGATTATATTCTGTTAAAATCTTTTTGTCTTTTATCTTCTTTATATTCTTTTAATTATTTATATTATTGAGTTGGTATGTTTTATCATATATTCTAGTAAATGACAATTGTTTGAATTATGTACTTATATTTCATATCATATTTTGTATGTTATATATTCGTTCTATTTTGCCAATTCTATGTTATTGATTATATTTTAACACTATGATATGTTGTCTTATAATACTATATCAATAATATCATGTTGATATTATATTTCTCTATAATTGTATATTCATTATTGACTCCTTTGTTATAAAACTATGTTGACTTATACTTATATTTTGTCTATGCCTAGATGTTGTGTTATTTTATAATTTGGTATGTATCAACTATTTACTTACTATATACATGCTTCTTTATACATGTGTAATCTTTTTCAATACATGTTCACTCCCTTCATGTTATACTTACATCATTCTTATTATTTATACTACATAGCAGACTTTCTTATGACCTTGATTTGCTTTATATGTTTGCATTAAGTATTCACTTCTGATTATTATTATTACTCTGATATATACACACCGTGAATGAACGTAATACTTTGTGTTTGTATTTTGATTGTGTTTTACTAACTATAATTTTCTCACGCTCTGCTTATGGATATTTAGTTTATTTTGAATTCTTCTCTATTTGCGTTGAGTCGAGTCTCTCTTTCCTTATCTTTATCCTTGGATTCTTTCTATATTACTTTCATTTTAATTCCGAGGACAGAATTTGTTTTAAGGGGGGTAGAATGTAAGGACCATAAAATTTTAATACTAGTTAAAATAATTTTTTGGTATTTTAAAATATTTAATTATTATTTTTAAAAAAGTGTTTGTATTTTTCTCGATTTTCTATAATTTTCTATGATTTAAAGTTCAAGATTTATATTTATTTAAATGATTTTGATATTTATAAATTAATTTAATACAATAATTTTTTTTGGAATTTATCTGTTGCATACATGTCATTTTGAATAATACGTTGTATTGTTTTTGTTATTACGTATATTTTCGTATAATATGTTGTATTATTATTACGTATTATTTTGTATAATTAGTTATATTATTTCTACTGTTGTATATTATCAGTTGTATTAGTACAACTTGTACGTTTTATCACGTAGATAATTATCCTATAACTATTTGATTTTAAATATAAATAATTATATTTTTTATTAATTATTCTTGTTTAATTGTGTAATTTCTTGTATTATTTCTACTGTTGCATATTATCGGTTGTAATACTACAACTAGTACGTTTTGATGTGTAGATAATTTTCACGTAATTATTTAATTTATTTTGTGATTATTATTATTTTTAAATTATTTTTCAAAACCTTAAATTTTTTTTATATATATATATATATATTATATATTATATATTATATATAGATATATATTATATATTATTATATATATACTATATAATAGAGTATATATATTATATATATATATATATATATATATATATATATATTATATATATATATATATATAAATATTATATATATCTTCTCTCTCTCTTCTTTTCTTTTCCAAACCAACCCGCGCCCCCTGTTCTCCCTTCTCTTCTCACGCCCCCACCCCTTTCTCTCTCCTCCCCTCTCCTTCATCACGCCTCCACCACCTCAACCTGAGCTCCGCACCGATAGTTTTCGTACCGTACCCCCCTGACTTCCGCCTGAGTCGTGCCTTCCCCTGACCGCGCTCCTCCGCCTTGCCCAACAGACGCGCGCAGCGACGCTCAACCCCGTCGCCTTCAGCTGCAGTTCACTGGACCAGCGCCGCTCTCTCACCGCCGCTCCCTCGCGCGTGCTGCTCCGCCTCCGACGAACGCCAGCGCCGTTTCGCAGCCCTCATGTCGGCCTCCCCACCAGTCACCACCAAACTCGCCGAGCCACAGACCCACCCCACAGCTGCATCCATCACCTGCCTCCACCTCCACCGCAGCTCCGATGACTCACCTTGACTCCTCCCCACTGAATTACGCCTCCAGCCCCCAATCGACTGCCGACGCAACCTCACCCCCGCTACCCTGCCTTGCTGCGCGACCGCTGAGCCTTGTAGTCCCGCCTCCTCTACTCATTTCTCTCCGATTCGTCGAACTCCTTCAGAATCCGACAGCGCATTTGCCCTCTGCCGTCATGCCTTCCCTCAGCAGAATCTGACGAGCGTCCGACAGACCCACTCGTCGCCGATGAGTGCCGCCGAGATTCCGCAGCCCTCCTGTAGTGCCCTAGTCGACGTCGCGCTCCCCGCGCCAGATTCGATCCCCGCCATCAACGTCGATTCATTCGACGAACCTCGAGGCAAGATCCTGCCTCTCCTTGTCATTTCAATAATTATATATTATATGTGTAGATTAGTTTGTAGTATAATTAATTGCGAAGGTTGTTTGATGAATAATATTGATCGAATCATAGTTTGGTGATGAATAGTATTTTCAAAATAATTATAATAAATTAAAAGAATTTATTTTGATAACAGAATCATTTTAGAGAATTTACAATATTTTTTAAAAGAATTATTTCGAGGAAAAAGAATTATTTTAGATTAATAATAACTGATGAGAAATAATTTTAAAGAATTTATTCTGGAAAATAGAATATTTTGGATTATTACAATGAGAAATAATTTTAAAAGAAATTATTTTGGAAAAGGAATTATTTTCTTTACAATGAGAAATAATTTTAAAAGAAATTATTTTGGAAAAGGAATTATTTTCTGAATTTACATAGTTGTTGTTCATGATTACATTTTTTAAAAGAAATTATTTTGGAAAAGGAATTATTTTCTGAATTTACATAGTTGTTGTTCATGATTACATTTTATGTTTTGTGAATATTTTACTGTATTCGACATGTCATGATATAGTTGCGTGAAATAAATGTTATTATTATCTCCTTGTTGTATTTGAGAACCTTAGTAGTTCATGACTTAGTGACCTCGTGCGTCATGAACAGACCTAGTGACATGTGTTGGTGTGTTGACTGAGTTTAGGTGGTGAACCAGAGTTTTAATTTGACTTAGAAAACGAGAAGAGTTGGGATGGGGAATTGTTGGTTCATGTGATCGGATGTGGATGTTTATGTATTTTCCAGGCTCGCACCAGTGGATTGTTTCACTCTGGGGTGGGTTTGAGGAGCAGTGATATCGTGGTTGTATATTGTGGTTGTTGGTTATTTTCCAGGCTCGCACCAGTGGATGTTTCACTCTGTGGTGAGTCTGAGGAGCAGTGATATCGTGGTTGTATATTGTGGTTATTAGTTATTTTTCAGGCTCGCACCAGTGGATCGTTTCACTCTGGGGTGGATCTGAGGAGCAGGGATATCATTGCACGTAGAAGTGAGATTTGGACCAGTGACCTGTTATAGGATAGCTAGTTACGTGACATTGTTACTTAGATGATTATGGATTCTTGTGAGATGAGGACTAGTTATATTTCTTTTCATACATAGATCGGGATTAATGTTAAATTATCTATAATGTGAGACATATGGTATATACATGAGGGTTTCCTTGTTTGGATTATTTCGCTCGACGTACTACGTCTCTTGTTGTAGATTTTTAAGTATTAATTCCATCTAGTGTATGATGCTGTTACTTGAATTATTTCTGATCGCTAGCTGCATGACCTCGTTACCCGTTTGATTTATGGATTCTTATGATTATTATGTTTTAGTGGTGAATTTGCATGTTGATTTTGTTGGATTTTCAGATGCACGTTCATTTGTCATTTCTATTATCGTATCGTTTTCCGCTTTGGTTTTCGTTTGTTCTATTTTCTTTTGTGGGGTCTTACCGTGTGCCATGCACACTGACGTACACCTATTTTCTCTAGTATACGTCAGACTTAGAGGAAGAACAGGTTGGATTCTCAGCAGGAGTGCCTTGTAGACAGAGCAGAAGAATGAGTCGAAGCCTATTCTTTGATGGTTCCAGATTACTTTTGTAGTTCTTTCTTTTTCTATTGATCGATGTATTTTTGTATCTCTTCAGTATTTATTTGTTCACGTACACCTGTGACTTCGTATTTATTTATTCCCAGACGCTTAGTGTATTAGATTGAGAAGAAAAGAAATGAAAAAAAATGATGATAGTGAATATTTCTTCTCAATCTAATACGTCGCGGGCTTGTTCACGTTCCGATTCCCGAGTAGTTTGGGAAGCGGGGCGTGATAATACCCAACACCCCAACCACTTCAGACTTAAGCCTTAATTGCAAAACTCTTGTTTTCAAGTTTATTGTTTTTAAAGAGCTTCAACTTTCATCCTATTATTCACTGTTTCGTTTTCACATCCATAGATTCAAGTGCAATCTCTCTTCTTGCCATAGGGCTATTATAAAGAGAGAGTCTTTCCTATGATTGCTACTGTTGTGAGAGTGATCTCATGGAGGTCAATTGAGTGGTTGTGAGATCTCGTGGAGATCGTTGTGTAGAAAAAGTTCTGGCTTCCAAACCGGGTTGTGTAGTGGATTCTCCTCGAGAGTGGGGAGCGGAGACGTAGGTCAGCGGACCGAACCTCGTAAACATATCGCGTGTCACTTGGATAATGATTTCTAACCTTATCTCCTTTACTCTCGCTTTTTATTTTGTGGTGTATTGCTTGTCATAATTTTTATTGCACTATTATTGTCTCTAGACCCTAATCACCCCCCTCTAGGGTTCAACACCAACCACTCCTCTAAGTGTTCTTATGTATTATAACGTGATTTCATAATTACAAGATCAAATAAGTATTTTGTTCTCCAACAAAGATGAGAATGAAATTGTAAGATCACTCAATGAATCACACCCCACAACCCGAGAATACAAATTTTTTAAATATTAAAACTCAATTAGTTGTGTGTGCAATCAATGAATAAAATAAAATTTAAAGTCAATTAAATCTAGCTTGTATATATGAGAATCAAAATATAAGAATAGCTAGAAGAAAAAAGTTTAGAAAACTTCTTCAAGAACAAGAGAGATAGAGATTCGAAGAATGATGCTCAAAACCAAAATGATCTCCTCCTCTTGTAAACTTTTTGTATAAACAAAAACACACTAAAAACTTTGAAACGAACTTGTGTAAACTCACTTAAACATCCATAAAAAATAAATGAGAGTTAAGGGTTTTTTATAGCTTCTCAAAACAACCAAAAACCCATAAAAACGAGTCTGGAAAAACTAGCCATTACAGTATCGTCGGTCGACTGATACGCTGTTCAGTCGACTGATGAGCTGACCGTTGGCTAATTTTGGGAAGCCATCAGTTGATTGAAAATACTATTCAGTCAACTGATGGAGATTGGTTTACTAAACAAAAACTTTTAGTAATTGCAGAGCAGTTCATCGGTCGACCGATGCATATTGTCGGTCGATAGAAAAACATGCACAACACAGTTTTAAACAGTAAAACTGATTTTCAAAGTGAGTTTAAAAATAGAAAATAAAACCCAAAAAAATTTTGAAACTTAAAAAAATATTTGTACACATGAAATTGAACATGTTAGAAAAAGAATTTTTCAAATTGCATATGCCATTTGTGAAAACTCATGTATTTTGCAAACTGTTCAAGAATACGAAATCGTCAAAATTTGATTTTGATAAAATCATTCCAAATAAGTTTTGAAACATTTTTCAATAGATTAATAGGCTTGAGAAAAGATATAAAATAGTGTAAAATAAGTTTTTAATCCATAAACACATTATTTTCCAAATAAAGATGATAAATAAGAAACAAGTATATACGTATATGGATATAACTATTTGTTTCATATTTTATACGATTTAACTTGAAAGCTATAAAATAAAAACGTGTATGTGTGTAATATTTGAGCTTTAAGTATAATCACACAAAGTATGAAAACTAAACTAGAAACTATATACCCAAGCTAAAAAGTCTTCGTTAAGCTTGTTCTTGGTAGAGCGATGAAGCGCAATATTAGATCTTTGACTTGAATGCATAAAATGTTTCAATCCAAATTCCACCAACCTCCAAGATATCGTCATTTATGCTCAATTCCATTCAACCTCCGACAGAGGATCTTTGTGTAGAATACCTATGTAAAACCTCGTATTTTTTTTGTTATGTATATATGTGAATTATTATGATAAATAGCTTGAGGTCATAGATGTACATGATAACAAGTTATTTGAGATAATATGAGGGTATGTGTGTAGAGTTTTGTGCGTTGGTTTTGCAAATAAACAAAACATGCACATAACAGGAAATTGCCAGATCAGTCGACCGATCAGTAGACTGACGAGCTCGGTCGACCGATCAGTAGACTGACGAGCTGTTTTTTAGTTTTTCTAGGTTTCAGGTCTGTTTTGATTGGTTCGGGTTTTGGGTTGGGTCTGGCTGTTCATATATGATCTCCTCTACCCGAAAACCCCCTCTCATCATCATATCTGAGAAACCCTAGCCCCCTCTCTCCTCTCTCAAAACCCTAGGTTCGTTCTTGGTGATTTTGGGGAGAACTCGGAGGATTTTCGTCGAGATTTTCTCTTTGCAGCGAAAGAAACCACTCTCTCACAGATCCATGAGTTTTTCATCACCCCAGAGGCGAGTAACATCTCGCCCAAACTTGTCCCATATTTCTAAATGTTTTCAAATGATTTTTATGAGTTTTGATGAGCGAAAAACGTAATTTTTGTACAAAGGCTTGATTTTTATAGCATATAATGTGAAGATATGTTATTTTAGAATGTTAAAAACTCACCAACGTTTTGTGAATCAAAGATGTAGATCTGTAATGTTTTAATGAGAAATTAAACACGAGTTTTGTTTTCAAAACGTTTTAAAAGCATGAATGCACATGATTAGAGTATTGTTTATGTATTTACATATGAAATTTCGTTTCAGTTTAGTACATATATGTTAAAATCAGTATCTTTATGCTTGGGATTTATGAGGATGATTTTAGATAAATTTTATTGCAATAATCAAAACCTGCACACAGCTTCTGCAGCCAATCGGTCGACTGATCAGTCGACCGACGGGCTGAATTTTTTAGCTATCAGTCGACTGATCAGTCGACTGATGGGTTAATTTTGTTTTCTCAGTTCCTCAGTCGACCGATCAGTCAACTGGTGAGCTGAGCCTGTTCTGCCTGATCTTATCAGTCGACTGATGGCATCAGTCGACACATAAGTCGACTGATGAGGTGTTTTACAGATTCTTGATCTGTTTGAGTTGCTTTTCGGGGTCGCCCCGATTATTTAACACTAGTTTACAATGTTAGTGATTTATCTGTACATGTGAGTTGACTTTTGACACAAGTTTAGACCTGTACATCGAGACGCGTGCGAGTTTAGGATATGTATATCTTTCCGCATATACCTTTGACAGTAGCACCTCTTTACTTATAGTCCATGTGTTGGACATATATTACTATTAGTCCATGTGTTGGACACTTATCATTTCAGTCCATGTGTTGGACATGCAAATCATTTCAGTCCATGTGTTGGACATGCATATCATTTAGTCCATGTGTTGGACATTTGCTAAACCTTGAGCATGATACATAACCGAGTTTGAAGCATGACATATTTATGAAGTTGGGACATGATAGCTACCTAGGCCGGATGTGACACTTATTGTGGCTTTGACATGACTATGTTTATCGGTAGAGATGGGTTCGTTTTCTTTTCTTTATTGTTCATGTATTAGACTCCGGGTTTGGTACTTTGGGACTTACAATTTGAGATACAAGGTATATACATGAGAGTTTCCTTGTTTGGATTATTTCGCTCGACGTACCTATGCTCGTGTTGTAATTTCCTAAGTACTAAAACCCATTATTGTTAGGATAAATAATTTTATATTATTATGTGTTAATTTTCTGTATACAATGAGCCATTTTCCCTTGGAGTTGGTTGTGATGTTGCTCGCTAGCGCTTTGACGCTTGTTGTCCCTCCCCCTTTCAGGTAACGAACCAGGAGCCCGGAGAGTCGCAGGTTGATGGCGAGGTACTTTAGCTTCAGCTATTTTATTATAGTTATATTTTACTTTTGAGCTCCACTGTAGGCTTTTGTTTAGACATTTTGAGAGTTTATTTCTAGAAGTTGTAAAGGTTGTGTGCCTTATTTCCTCTTTTTCAGACTTTATGTATTTGAAACTTGATGGAACTTCAGTTTATTCATTTACATTAACTTGTATTTCAGTATGTTAGATAATAAAATATTAATTTTATCTCTATTATTTCATCAGTTGACTCTTGTATTATCTTTTACTTGCTTTTGTACCTACTCCTATTATTGACTCTACTAGAGAGATAGTAATTATGATGGTGAAACATGTTATTACACGGTGTAGTGCATGGTAGGTTTGACATTCTTGGTTTCACCTTGGACTGTAGCCTTGTGTGAACGCAGGGGCGTCACAGTTGGTATCAGAGCTCTAGTTCCAGTATCCTTAGGATCATCCTGTGTCGAGTCGTGGATCTAGGATAGAGTTTCTTAGGATTCATGTATAGAGTCCGCTAAGGGTTTTCTAATATGAGTGAGGACGATATATGCATATATCTAAAAATTTGAGAATATTTTTTTTATGACAACTATTTTTCTATAAATTTAAAGTATTTGTGTGAATACTAAATTATTGTGAAAATTATATTGTGATATGTTGTGTATGTGTATATGTCTATTTTGACTCATAAACTCTTATTTTCTTGATCAGAGAGATGGCAGGACGTGGGAGACGTCGTACTTGGAGAGCTGGACAGGCAGAGCCGCAGCAGGCTCCACCTGAGCCACAACAAGCTTAACCCGAGCCACAGCAAGCACCAGCTGAGCTCATGGCTCCCATCGTAGCTAGGATGGCAGCAATTAAGGAGCTTGTGGCGAGTCATATCACGCCACCGACACCACCACCACCGCAACCAGCAGCAGCAGATCAGCCGCAGGGGATACCAGCAGCTCCTATCAATGAGCAACCTCCAGAGACCGTACTTGCAGCTATTCCACCAGCAGTTCCAGATAGAGCCATAGGGCAGGAGGCTTGGCTCCGTATGGTTGAGAGGTACCAGAAGATGAGAGCACCAGAGTTCCAGGGGTCGGCAGATCCTCTTGCAGACCATAAGTGGAAGGAGGATGTGAGTAACATCCTCGATATACTTAATGTGGATTCGGTCCAGAAGCAGAGATTGGCGTCCTATAGTCTGAAGGGAGATGCCGGGAGATGGTATAGGCTTCAGTTCACTCCAGAACACCGGATGACCCTCGCATGGGAGGACTTTGTTTATTTCTTCGATGGACAATATATTTCTTCTGCAGTACGGACTGGGAAGGAGCTTGAGTTGTCCCGGTTGACTCAGGGGGATATGTCAGTGGCAGATTTTGAGAGGGACTGGGAAGGAGCTTGAGTTGTCCCGGTTGACTCAGGGGGATATGTCAGTGGCAGATTTTGAGAGCAGATTTATGGAGCTGCTGCACTTCACGGGCATGTGGCAGACAGGAGAGCGCCAGGCTCAGATGTTCTTAGCAGGGCTCAGCCCTAATCTTCGCCGATACCTCGTCTCGAGGAAGTTCTATTCAGTTCGAGAAGTAGCAGAAGCTACCACCTCACAGGAGATTGAGACCGCCATGTTTTAGAAGGACAAGGAAGGAAAGACCAAGGCAGGGCAGACAGGGGATAAGGGCAAGAACAAGAGGCCTTTTTCTGGAACCCAGCAGCAGTAGCAAGGCCCTCATAAGAAGGGACCCCAGCAGGATCAGAGGGTGCATCAGCAGCGCAAGTTTCAGGGGGTTTGCTATAACTGTCGCAAGGTGGGACACAAGGCATCAGAGTGTTGTAGTGCACCAGCAAGAGCCCAGCAGGGCAGGGGTCCGAATCAGCAGCAGCAGTGTAAGGACCATGAAATTTTGATACTAGTTAAAATAATTTTTTTAGTATTTTAAAATATTTAATTATAATTTTTAAAAGAGTATTTATATTTTTCTTGAATTTCTATAATTTTCTATGATTTAAAAATCTGATTATATATTTATTTAAACGATTTTGATATTTATAAATTTGTTTTGTGCGGTAAAAATTTCTAGAATTAATTTGTTGAGTTATCGGTACTATTACGTAATATTTTAAATAATATATTGTATTATTAATATTATTACAAATTATTTCATATAATACATGGTATTATTAATTACGTGTTTTTGGTATAATTTATTGTATTATTTCTATTGTTACATATTATCTATCGTATTAGTATAACTAGTACGTTTTTCTATGTGGATAATTATCCCATAATTATTTGATTTTAAATATAAGTAAATATATTTTATTTATTAATTATTCTCATTTAATTGTACAATATGGGTATATTTTGACTATTTCGTATCAACTGTTGTATTAGCACAACAGGTACGTTTTTATTTATAGAAAATTATCCCGTATTTATTTTGATTTTTAAATATCATTAGTTATTTCTTTTTAATTAATTTTGTTTTAACTTATTTAACCCTAAACCCTAATTATATATATATATATATATATATATATCTCTCTCTTCTCTCTCCTGTTCATAGAAAATTATCCCGTATTTATTTTGATTTTTAAATATCATTAGTTATTTCTTTTTAATTAATTTTGTTTTAACTTATTTAAACCCTAACCCTAATAACTAATACGTGTATATATATAAACCTCTCTCTCTCTACTGTTC
>NC_033796.1:79396383-79449165 GCF_001876935.1 Asparagus officinalis
TCCAATCAGTCTTTGGCTCCTTGGAAATCTCCTCCTTTCAGATTTGAATCCAAGAGTCTCCCAACTGAGCTCTGACAACTCTGTCACTCTAAGATGGCTGCACTGATACAGCTCCCAAAAATGCACTGGTTCCTCCAACCTCGGGTCTAAAATCAAACTGACTAAGAGTGATAAGGTCTTTGTACAATGAACATCTCAAAGCCGCAACCCGATGTCCACGCTTCCTACTCAAAGCATCTGCTACGACGTTCGCCTTCCCTGGATGATACTGAATCGCGAACTCGTAGTCCTTGATAAACTCAATCCACCTCCTCTGCCTCTGATTGAGTTCCTTCTGAGAAAAGAGGTACTTCAGACTCTGATGGTCTGTAAACAACTCAAACTGCACTCCATATAAGTAGTGCCTCCATGACTTCAGTGCAAATACCACTGCTGCCAACTCCAAATCATGAGTGGGATAGTTCTGCTCATGCGCCCTCAACTGCCGTGAGATATAAGCTACTACCCTCTGAGTCTGCATCAATACACCTCCTAAGCCTGCCAACGATGCATCTGTATATACGACGCATGTCCTGTCGCTGCTCGGAATGGTCAAAACTGGCGCAGTAGCGATGCATCTGTATAGACAACGAATGTCCTGTCACTGGTCGGGATAGTCAGAACTGGCGCCGTAGTCAATTTAGTCTTCAAAATATCGAATGCCTGCTGGCACTCCATACTCCATATAAACTGTACACCCTTCTTCGTAAGGCGTGTAATCGGCGTTGCAATCTTCGAGAAGTCCTGAATGAACTTCCTGTAGTATCCAGCTAAACCCAAAAAGATGCGAATCTCTGACACCGTCTTCGGGGGCTCTCAATCAAGAACTGCTGTGACCTTAGTCTGGTCCACCGCTATGCCCTCTCTACTGATGATGTGGCCAAGAAATCTGACTTCTGAAAGACAAAATTCACACTTGCTAAACTTGGCATACAACTGAAATGAGGATGTCGTCGATGAAAACAATCACGAACTGATCTAAGAAGGGACGGAAAACCCGGTTCATCAAGTCCATGAATACCGCGGGTGCATTGGTCAATCCAAATGGCATGACCAAGAACTCGAAAGAACTATATCGAGTAAGAAAGGTGGTCTTGGGAATATCAATCTCCCTAACCCGCAACTGATGATAGCCAGAACGAAGATCAATCTTCGAGAAATACTGCTCTCCCTGCAACTGGTCAAACAAGTCATCAATCCTAGGTAGTGGGTACCTATTCCGGATAGTGACCTTGTTCAACTCTCTATAATCTATGCATAATCTCATACTACCGTCCTTCTTCTTCACGAAGAGGACCGGTGCACCCCACGGAGAATGACTCCGACGAATAAAACCCTGAGCTAACAACTCGTCCAACTGGGTCTGAAGCTCCCTCATCTCAGCTGGTGCCATGCGATAGGGTGCGCGGGATATCGGGGCTGTGCCAGGCTGCAACTCAATGCAGAACTCAACCTCTCTCACAGGAGGTAACCCAGGTATGTCCTGAAAGACATCCTGAAAATCTGAGACAACTCTAGTCTCCAATAACTCGGCTCCCTGATCCCGTCGCCGCACCTCCTCGATGTACGCCAGAAACGACTCCGCAAATCGGTTGCCCTGAGAGGTGGCTACAATCATCTCGGACCCATCGGATGCTCGCAACTTGACTATCTTCGCAAAACAGTCAATACTAATATGGTAGGACGACAACCAATCCATACCAAGAATGACATCAAACTCGGACATATGCAACACTATTAGATCGACTATGAACTCTGACTCGTCTAAACTGATAATACACCTCCTACACACGCTCTCCAAAAGCGATACCTCTCCTAGAGGGGTGAAAACTGATAAAGGGGTGTCTAACGAATGAGCTATGAGCTGGAGTCTAACCATGAAAGCATACAAAATGAAAGAATGCGAAAGAGATGAAGGAATGCGAAGCTCCCGAATCGAAAAGAATACGGGCGGGAAGGGAATTCACAAGGAACGTACCCTCTACAACTGCTCCGCTGGCACCGTGATCACGGGGTACCACTGCATAAACTCTGCCTGTAGCTGAAGTCTGCTCTACTGCTAATGCTGGAGAGTATGGAACAATCTGCCCCTGGGGAGCCTCCTGGACTGCTCGAACCTGCCCCTCTGCTCTCTGCGTCGTTGGCGGTGCCTCAAGCCTGTTCGGCTGACCCTGACCTCTGCCCTGCTGTCGCTGCTGCTGCTGGTTCGGGCCCTTGCCCTGCTGAGCTCCTGCTGGTGCACTACGACACTCTGATGCCTTGTGCCCGACTTTGTGGCAGGTGAAACAACTGGTGGTTCGGGCCCCTGCCCTGCTGAGCTCCTGCTGGTGCACTACGACACTCTGATGCCTTGTGCCCGACTTTGTGGCAGTTGAAACAAGAACCCTGGAACTTGCGCTGCTGATGCGCTCGCTGATCCTGCTGGGGTCCCTTCTTATGAGGGCCCTGCTGCTGCTGATGCTAATATCATGACAAAGGTCTCTTGTTCTTGCCCTTGTCCCCGCTCTGCCCTGCCTTGGCCTTCCCCTCCTTGTCCTTCAGGAACATAGTGGTCTCGATCTCCTGAGAAGTGGTAGCCTCATCTACCTCCCTGACTGAAAAGAATCTCCTCGACACAAGATACCGTCGGAGATTAGGGCGAAGCCCAGCCAAGAACATCTGAGCCTGACCAGCCTCAGCTACCTCCCTGACTGAAAAGAATCTCCTCGGCACAAGATACCGTCGGAGATTAGGGCGAAGCCCAGCCAAGAACATCTGAGCCTGACGCTCTCCTGTCTGCCACATACCCGTGAAATGCAGCAACTCCATAAACCGGCTCTCATAATCCGCCACTATCATGTCCCCCTGAGTCATCTGGGACAACTCAAGCTCCTTCCCAGTCCGTGTTGCAGAAGAAATATACTGCCCATCGAAGAAGTAAATGAAATCCTCCCATGTGAGGGTCATCCTCTGCTCTGGAGTAAACTATAGCCGGTACCATCTCCCGGCATCTCCCTTCAGGCTATAAGATGCCAATCTCTGCTTCTGTACCGGGTCCACACTGAGTATATCGAGGATATTGCTCACATCCTCCTTCCACTTATGGGCTGCAAGAGGGTCTGGTGACCCTTGAAACTCGGGTGCTCTCATCTTCTGGTATCTCTCTACCATACGGAGCCAAGCTTCCTGCTCCGTGGCTCTATCTGGCACTGCTAGTGGAATAACTGCAGGTGTTGCCTCTAGGTCTCTCTCTCTGATCGGGACGGCTGGTATCCCCTGCTGCTGAGCTACGGGCGGTGGTGGCGTCCGAGGTGCTATTTGAGTAGTTACCAACTCCTCTATGGCTATCATCCTGGCAATAAGGGGAGCCATGATATCCACCAAATATTGGGGAGCCTGCTGCGGCTCTGGTGGTGCCTGCTCCTGCTCGGGTGGAGCCGGCTGCGGCTCAGGTGGGACCTGCTGGGGCTCTGCCTGAGCGGCCCTTCTAGTGCGGGGTCTCCCACGTCCAGCCATCTCTCTGATCATAAGAAAAATAAGGTTCATGAGTCAAAGTAGACGTATATATATAGTTCATCTCAATATGATTTTCACATCACATAATATTCAAGCATATACTTTAAGCAAAATAGTTGCCAAAAAAAAATATATATTCTCAAAATTTTGAGATATACGCATATATCGTCCTCACTCATACTAGGAAATCCTTAGCGGACTCTACTCATGAATCCTAGGAAACTCTAACCTAGCTCCACGACTCAACACAGGATGATCCTAGGGATTCTGGAACTAGAGCTCTGATACCATTTGTGACGCCCCGCCCCAGAATCCCGGAGTCGGTACGCTATTAGATCTGATGGACTGGCCTCACAAACCACCACATGTCTTTTCAGCACGTTTTGTCCTCACTCACGCGCTCCCTGGAAAATTTCCCAGGGGGTCACCCATCCTAGAATTTCTCCAGGCCAAGCACGCTTAACTTTGGAGTTTCTAAGAGTTAGGTTTCCTAAAAGAAGATGCATCTTGGTGGTATGAGTATTCGAATCAAATCTATCAATACTAATCACATCACCCTCTCAAGGGTTGGGGTATTACAATCTCCCCCACTTAAACTCGCAACGTTCTCGTTGCGCCAAATCATATCATCCAAGACCGTACCATCCGTGTGAGATTCTAGAGGTGACTCCTACGGCCTCAAGAGGTGGCTCCCGCCCTCTCGACGTAGCACTTTGCGCTGCATAGCACTTAGCTCTCACAATTCTGGTTGGTTTGGCTCTGATACCATTTGTAAACTATTAAAAACGTGGGAGAGGGGTTTGGCGAGATGTTACTCGCCTGAGAAATGATGAAGAACAGATCCCTTCTATGGAATCCTCACAAAGCCGCTGAGAAAGCCTTTGAAACGCCCCAAAATCTCCAAGAACACCTAGGGTTTTAGAGAGGAGAGAGGGGGACTAGGGTTTCTGAGAAACTGATGGAAATGAGGTGATTTCGGGTAGGGGAGTATATATATAAGTGGATAAAACCCGACCCGAAACCCATCAAACCCGAACTGAGAAAACTGGAAAATCCTCAATGAGTCGACTCATCACAGTCATGGGTCGACTCATGACTTCCTGGGTCGACTCGTAACATAATGAGTCGACTCAGCAGAAACAAAAGGCAACAGGACTCGATTTCGTGAGTCGACTCATGAAAATCATGGACCGACTCATGGACTAAAAACTGCATATGATGGTTCTGCTGCATATAATGAAATTTGCACACTCAAACCCATTACTGATGCACATAAACATGATCAAAATCTATGGGGTCTTACATTCTTCCCCCCTTAAAGGAATTTCGTCCTCGAAATTCAGAAATCATATCTAACTCATAAAGATACAAGAAAGACATGACAAGGGTTAAATCTAACCCGCACACATACACATTTTATAATACCGAATTCTAGTTAGCACACAGCGATATTCATATTTAACGATCTAAAATGATGATATTGTTACCTAACCCCTAATCTAACGGAACTAGTACGTCGGGCGAAAAATCCAAACAAAGAACCCCCCATGTATATACCACGTGTTCCGAAAGATTAAGAATTAAGTAAAAGTACCTTCATTCTAGTGTTAAATTATAAGTATCAAAACATAATATAATTATTCAAGTAAGAAGTCATATCGGTTTTACCTGCTCGAACAAGTGTGGGTAGTCGCGTCGCATGTCCTCCTCGCGCTCCTAAGAAGCTTCCTCTACTCCACTTCGGTTCCATTGAACTTTTACTAATGGAATCACCTTGTTCCTGAGTCTCTTGTCTTCTCTAGCAAGTATGGCCACTGGAATCTCAATAGTCGACAAATCATCCCTAAGCTCGATCTCCGGTGCATCCAACACTCGTTGCCGCTCCTCATCGTGCAAGTGTTTCTTGAGCATAGAAATGTGGAATACATTGTGTATACTAGACATAGAAGCTGGAAGATCTAGTCTGTATGATACAGCTCCAATGCACTCCAATATCCGGAAAGGTCCAATATATCTCAGTGCAAGCTTCCCTCGCCTCCCGAATCGCTGTACGCCTTTCATAGGCGATACCTTCAGCATAACCTGATCCCCAATCTAAAATTCTAGGGGTCTTCGCCTCTTATCTGCATAGCTCTTCTGCCGACTCTGAGCGGCTAGAATCCGCTCTCTGATCAAAGCTACCTTCTCAGTAGTCTACCTCACTAGCTCTGGCCCAAGCATCAAGCTGTCCTCCGGCTCAGCCCAACATATCGGTGATCTACAAGGTCTCCCATACAATGCTTCATACGGGGCCATACCGATCGTCGCTTGATAACTGTTGTTATAAGCGAACTCTGCTAGTGGAATATGATCCTCCCAACTGCCTTGGAAGTCAATAACACATGCCCGCAACATGTCCTCCAACACCTGATTCATCCTCTCTGTCTGACCATCTGTCTGTGGGTGGAAAACA
Organism: Asparagus officinalis; assembly: GCF_001876935.1. Taxonomy (NCBI): domain Eukaryota; kingdom Viridiplantae; phylum Streptophyta; class Magnoliopsida; order Asparagales; family Asparagaceae; genus Asparagus; species Asparagus officinalis. The sequence goes on from NC_033796.1 coordinate 79,402,370, forward strand.
CTGCTATAAGATAGCTTGCTGCCAAATGATTCCTGGAAACTCCTCCAAAAGTGCGAAGTGAAAACCGATCCCCGATCTGATACGATCGTATCTGGCACTCCGTGAAGTCGAACTATCTCCCGAATGAAGATCCTCGCATAAGTCTCGGCTGTATAAGTAGTCCTCACTGGGATAAAATGTGCTGACTTCGTCAACCGATCCACTATCACCCAAACCGAATCATTCCCCTTCTTTGACTTCGGCAATCCCACTATGAAGTCCATGGAAATATCCGCCCACTTCCGCTCCGGAATAGGAAAGGGCTGAAGTGTCCCTGCCGGTCTCTGATGCTCTGCCTTCACCTGCTGACAGGTGAAACATCTAGCCACATAGTCTGCAACCTCTCTACGCATGCCGCTCCACCAGAAATGTCTCTTCAGGTCCTTGTACATCTTTGTGGTCCCTGGATGTACTGTGTACCGAGTACGGTGCGCCTTATCAAATAATTCCCCCTTCAGTTCTGCACTAGCTGGCATAACCAACCTACCCTTCATCCGTAGGCCTCCATCTGCCCCAATGGTCCAATCAGCCTTAGGCTCCTTGGAAATCTCCTCCTTTCGGATTTGAATCCAAGAGTCTCCCGACTGAGCTCTGACAACTCTGTCACTCCAAGATGGCTGCACTGATACAGCTCCCAAAAATACACTGGTTCCTCCAACCTCGGGTCTAAAATCAAAATGACTAAGAGTGATAAGGTCTCTGTACAATGAACATCTCAAAGCCGCAACCCGATGTCGACGCTTCCTACTCAAAGCATCTGCTACGACGTTCGCCTTCCCTGGATGATACTGAATCGCGAACTCGTAGTCCTTGATAAACTCAATCCACCTCCTCTGCCTCTGATTGAGTTCCTTCTGAGAAAAGAGGTACTTCAGACTCTGATGGTCTGTGAATAGTTCAAACTGCACTCCATACAAGTAGTGCCTCCATGACTTCAGCTCAACTGTCGAGAGATATAGGCTACTACCCTCTGAGTCTGCATCAATACGCCTCCTAAGCCTGCCAACAATGCATCTGTATAGACAACGAATGTCCTGTCACTGATCGGGATAGTCAGAACCGGCGCCGTAGTCAATTTAGTCTTCAAAATATCGAATGCCTGCTGGCACTCCATACTCCATATAAACTGTACACCCTTCTTCGTAAGGCGTGTAATCGGCGTCGCAATCTTCGAGAAGTCCTGAATGAACTTCCTATAGTATCCAGCTAAACCTAAAAAGCTGCGAATCTCTGACACCGTCTTCGGGGGCTCCCAATCAAGAACTGCTGTGACCTTAGCCTGGTCCACCGCTATGCCCTTTCTACTGATGACGTGGCCAAGAAATCTGACTTCTGAAAGCTAAAATTCACACTTGCTGAACTTGGCATATAACTGGTGCTCCTGAAGAGTCCTCAACGCTATCCGTAGATGCTCCTCGTGCTCCGTCTCCGATCTTGAGTAAATGAGTATATCATCGATGAAGACGATCACAAACTGATCTAAGAAGGGACGGAAAACCCGGTTCATCAAATCCATGAATACCGCGGGTGCATTGGTCAACCCAAATGGCATGACCAAGAACTCGAAAGAAGTAAGAAAGGCGGTCTTGGGAATATCAATCTCCCTAACCCGCAACTGATGATAGCCAGAACGAAGATCAATCTTCGAGAAATACTGCGCTCCCTGCAACTGGTCAAACAAGTCATCAATCCTAGGTAGTGGGTACCTATTCTGGATAGTGACCTTGTTCAACTCTCTATAATCTATGCATAATCTCATACTACCGTCCTTCTTCTTCACGAAGAGGACCGGTGCACCCCACGGAGAATGACTCCGACGAATAAAACCCTGAGCTAACAACTCGTCCAACTGGGTCTGAAGCTCCCTCATCTCAGCTGGTGCCATGCGATAGGGTGCGCGGGATATCGGGGCTGTGCCAGGCTACAACTCAATGCAGAACTCAACCTCTCTCACAGGAGGTAACCCAGGTATGTCCTGAAAGACATCCTGAAAATCTGAGACAACTCTAGTCTCCAATAACTCGCCTCCCTGATCCCGTCGCCGCACCTCCTCGATGTATGCCAGAAACGACTCCGCAAATCGGTTGCCCTGAGAGGTGGCTACAATCATCTCGGACCCATCGGATGCTCGCAACTTGACTATCTTCGCAAAACAGTCAATACTAATATGGTAGGACGACAACCAATCCATACCAAGAATGACATCAAACTCGGACATATGCAACACTATTAGATCGACTATGAACTCTGACTCGTCTAAACTGATGGTACACCTCCTACACACGCTCTCCAGAAGCGATACCTCACCTAAAGGGGTGGAAACTGACAAAGGGGTGTCTAGAGGCTGAGCTACAAGCTGGAGTCTAGCCATAAATGCATGCGAGATGAAGGAATGCGAAGCTCCCGAATCGAAAAGAATACGGGCGGGAAGAGAATTCATAAGGAACGTACCCTCTACAACTGCTCTGCTGGCACCGTGATCACGGGGTACCACTGCATAAACTCTGCCTGTAGCTGAAGTCTGCTCTACTGCTAATGCTGGAGAGTATGGAACAATCTGCCCCTGGGGAGCCTCCTGGACTGCTCGAACCTGCACCTCTGCTCTCTGCATGGGCCCTTGCCCTGCTGAGCTCCTGCTGGTGCACTACGACACTCTGATGCCTTGTGCCCGACTTTGTGGCAGTTGAAACAAGAACCCTGGAACTTGCGCTGCTGATGCGCTCGCTGATCCTGCTGGGGTCCCTTCTTATGAGGGCCCTGCTGCTGCTGATGCTGATGCCCTGACAAAGGTCTCTTGTTCTTGCCCTTGTCCCCGCTCTGCCCTGCCTTGGCCTTCCCCTCCTTGTCCTTCAGGAACATAGTGGTCTCGATCTCCTGAGAAGTGGCAGCCTCAGCTACCTCCCTGACTGAAAAGAATCTCCTCGACACAAGATACCGTCGGAGATTAGGGCGAAGCCCAGCCAAGAACATCTGAGCCTGACGCTCTCCTGTCTGGAGATTAGGGCGTAGCCCTGCTAAGAACATCTGAGCTTGATGCTCTCCTGTCTGCCACATACCCGTGAAGTCCAGCAACTCCATAAACCGGCTCTCATAATCCGCCACTGTCATGTCCCCCTGAGTCATCCGGGACAACTCAAGCTCCTTCCCAGTCCGTGCTGCAGAAGAAATATACTGCCCATCGAAGAAGTAAATGAAATCCTCCCATGTGAGGGTCATCCTCTGCTCTGGAGTAAACTGTAGCCGGTACCATCTCCCGGCATCTCCCTTCAGGCTATAAGATGCCAATCTCTGCTTCTGTACCGGGTCCACACTGAGTATATCGAGGATATTGCTCACATCCTCCTTCCACTTATGGGCTGCAAGAGGGTCTGGTGACCCTTGAAACTCTGGTGCCCTCATCTTCTGGTATCTCTCTACCATACGGAGCCAAGCTTCCTGCTCCGTGGCTCTATCTGGCACTGCTAGTGGAATAACTGCAGGTGCTGCCTCTGGGTCTCTCTCTCTGATCGGGACGGCTGGTATCCCCTGCTGCTGAGCTACAGGTGGTGGTGGCGTCCGAGGTGCTATGTGAGTAGTTACCAACTCCTCTATGGCTGTCATCCTGGCAATAAGGGGAGCCATGATATCCACCAAATACTGGGGAGCCTGCTGCGGCTCTGGTGGTGCCTGCTCCTGCTCGGGTGGAGCCGGCTGCGGCTCAGGTGGGACCTGCTGGGGCTCTGCCTGAGCGGCCCTTCTAGTGCGGGGTCTCCCACGTCCAGCCATCTCTCTGATCATAAGAAAAAATAAGGTTCATGAGTCAAAGTAGACGTATATATATAGTTCATCTCAATATGATTTTCACATCACATAATATTCAAGCATATACTTTAAGCAAAATACTTGCCATAAAAAAAATATTCTCAAAATTTTGAGATATACGCATATATCGTCCTCACTCATACTAGGAAATCCTTAGCGGACTCTACTCATGAATCCTAGGAAACTCTAACCTAGCTCCACGACTCAACACAGGATGATCCTAGGGATTCTGGAACTAGAGCTCTGATACCAACTGTGACGCCCCGCCCAGAATCCCGGAGTCGGTACGCTATTGAGATGCTGATGGACTGGCCTCACAAACCACCACATGTCTTTTCAGCACGTTTTGTCTCTCACCTCACGCGCTCCTGAAAATTCTCCCAGGGGTACCCATATAAATCTTCTCCAGGCCAAGCAACCGCTTAACCGTTTTTTTTTTGTTTTTTTCTATTTTTTGGAGTTTTAGTTAAGGTTTCCCTAAAAGAAGCATGCATCTTGGTGCGTATGAAGTATCGAACTCAAATCTATCATACTAATCACATCACCCTCTCAAGGGTTGGGGTATTACAATACTCCCCCACTTAATCGCACCGTCTCGTGCGCCAAATCATACCAATGCCAAGACCGTACCCGAGATCCGTGCGTGAGGATTCGTAGAGGTGACTCCCTACGGCCTCCAAGAGGTGGGCTCACGCTTGTAAACTATTAAAAACGTGGGAGAGGGGTTTGGCGAGATGTTACTCGCCTGAGAAATGATGAAGAACAGATCCCTTCTCTGAAATCCTCACAAAGCCGCTGAGAAAGCCTTCGAAACGCCCCAAAATCTCCAAGAACACCTAGGGTTTTAGAGAGGAGAGAGGGGGACTAGGGTTTCTGGGGAAAACTGATGGAAATGAGGTGATTTCGGGTAGGGGAGTATATATATAAGTGGATAAAACCCGACCCGAAACCCAACAAACCCGAACTGAGAAAACTGGAAAATCCTCAATGAGTCGACTCATCACAGTCATGGGTCGACTCATGACTTCCTGGGTCGACTCGTAACATAATGAGTCGACTCAGTAGAAACAAAAGGCAACAGGACTCGATTTCGTGAGTCGACTCATGAAAATCATGGGTCGACTCATGGACTAAAAACTGCATATGATGGTTCTGCTGCATATAATGAAATTTGCACACTCAAACCCATTACTGATGCACATAAACATGATCAAAATCTACGGGGTCTTACATTCTTCCCCCAGCAGATGCCTTAAGCAGGAAGCATCGACATCGGATTTCGGCTTTGAGGTGTTCACTACATCGGGATCTAATCACTCTTAGCCAGTTTGATTTTAGACCCGAAATTGGAGGAACCAATGCATTTTTGGGAGCTGTAAACCCGTCGTTCCCGTTCGCAGCGACCCACCCCTCTCCCCCTGTGCTGCTTGAGCCGCCTGAACCTCCACGTGCTCCTCCTCCAACCCCGACGAACTCCATGCCGTAGCCACGGCCAGATCCACAGCCCCCTTCGCCGGCCGTCGCACAGTCCCAAACCAAACAGCCTCACCCCCGCTGCCCCTTGCTGGCCGAGCCGCTGCCCTGCAGTCCCCGTCCGCCTCCTCGTCGCGCCGTGCCCGTGCTCAGATCCTATCCGCGCTATCAACGTCGATTCGTTCGACGAACCCGAGGCAAGATCCCGCTCCTCTTGACTCGTTATTTCTAATTTATATATGTTGTTAAAGTTGCATAGATTAGATTATGAATTGTTATTATCTACGTGGGCTTGTAGATGAATTGGTGAATTATCTGGTTATATTAATTTATAATTGTTATTATCTATGTGGGTATGATGACTAATATTGATTTAAATTATAGTTATGTGATAAATAGTATTTTCGGAATAATGATAATGAAGTGAAAGAATTTATTTTGATAACAGAATCATTTTGGAGAATTTATAATATTTAAAAAGAATTTATTTTGAGAAAAAGAATTATTTTAGAATAATAATTAATGAGAAATAATTTTAACGAATTTATTCTAGGAAAGAGAATATTTTGGATTATTATAATGGGAAATAATTTTTAAAAGAAATTATTTTGGGAAAGGAATTATTTTCTGAAGTACGTAGTTGCTAATTCATGATTACATTTCATGTTTGTGATTATTTTACTGTATTTGACATGTTTACTTTTGATTGTTCCTGATGGTATTGAGAATCGTTAGGAGTTTATGACTAGAATGACCTATGTGATGTGAGTAAGACCTAGAGACTCGTGTGTTGTTGTCTTAGAAAAGCGAGAAGAGTTGGGATGGGGAAGTCATGGTTCATGTAATTGGATAAGACTGTTGATATATCTTTCAGGTTCGTACCAGTGGATCGGTGTCGCCACTGGGATTGGTTGGTTTGGTAAGTCACAGTGGATCGGTGTCGCCACTTGGTTCATGAATTTATTTGATTGAATGCACGTGGGGGATATGCGAACAGTCAGTTATCCGATAATATGAACGTTGATTATGTGTGAGATATGAACCGGTGATCTGTTATAGGATGGCTAGTTACATGACTTGTGCCCAGTGGATCGGTGTCGCCACTGTAGTTGATTTGTTGGGTCAAGGTGAATCGATGTCGTCACTTTGGTTAGGATTTATGGATTCTTGTGAGATATAGACTAGTTGTGTTTCTTTTCATACATAGATCGGGATTAATATTTAATTATTTACAATTTGAGACATATGGTATATACATGAGGGTTTCCTTGTTTGGATTATTTCGCTCGACGTACTACGTCTCTTGTTGTAGATTTTTAAGTATTAATTTCATCTATTGTACGATCTTGTTACTTGATTGATATTTGGATTCTTCTGATTATTAGTATTCCAGTTGCACGCCTCTATCGTTATTACTATCATCACATGATCTATTTCTGTTTCTGTTATCGCATTGACCATGCATATATTGTCTTTACTGTTATTGTATTTGTTCCTGCCTTGGGGGATCTTGCCGTGTGTTCCACACGCTGACATACTCCTATTTTCTGGGTGTACGTCAGATTTAGGAGACGGACAGCCTCAGTTCGGGATCGTGCAGGAGCCAGAGGATTCTCAGTAGGAGTGCCTTGCAGGTGGAGTAGAAGAATAAGCTGAAGCCCAGTAGTTTTCCTCTGTAGTAGCTGATGAACATTAAAACCTTTTTACCGTACTTTTCTCTAGTTTGATGATAGATTTAGTTATTTTATTTCCTTTTATTATGGACTATGTATTTCTTATTTCCTAGTTGAACTGTTGTTGTAATAAGGGTACGTTTCACCCATATTTTATGTCTGGGATGATTTACCTTTGATGATATGTCTATTTTTATTCTGGGTTGTCTTTATATTCTTGCTATGTATGATCGGGGACCTGTGACTTCGCATTGTACTTATTTCCAGACGCTTAGCGTATTGGATTGAGAAGAAAAGAAAAGAAAAAAAGGTAGAGTATATTTCTTCTTAATCTAATACGTCGCGAGCTTGTTCACGTTTCGGTTCCCAGGTATTTTGGGAAGCGGTACGTGACAAGCAGCGATAGCAGGGCAGAGGTCAGGGCCAGCAGATCAGGTTTGAGGCACCGCCAGCAGCGCAGAGGACAGAGGGGCAGGTTCGAGTAGTCCAGGAGGCTCCCCAAGGATAGATTGTCCCATATTCTCCAGCACCGATAGTAGAGCAGTCTTCAACCACATGCAGAGTATATGCAGTGGTTCCACGTGATCATGGTGCCAGCGGAGCAGTTGTGGAGGGTACGTTCCTCATGAATTCCTTTCCCTCCCGTATTCTTTTCGATTCGGGGGCTTCGCATTCTTTCATTTCGTATGCTTTCATGGTTAGACTCCAGCTCGTAGCTCATCCATTAGACACCCCTTTATCAGTTTCCACCCCTCTAGGAGAGGTATCACTTTTAGAGAGTGTTTGTAGGAGGTGTATTATCAGTTTAGACGAGTCCGAGTTCATAGTCGATCTGATAGTGTTGCATATGTCCGAGTTTGATGTCATCCTTGGTATGGATTGGTTGTCGTCCTACCATATTAGTATTGACTGCTTTGCGAAGACAGTCAAGTTGCAAGCGTCCGATGGGTCCGAGATGATTGTGGCCACTTCTTAGGGTAATCGTTTTGCGGAGTCATTTCTGACGTACATCGAGGAGGTGATGCGACGGGATCAGGGTGCTGATTTGTTGGAGACTAGAGTTGTACTAATATGGTAGGACGACAACCAATCCATACCAAGAATGACATCAAACTCGGACATATGCAACACTATTAGATCGACTATGAACTCTGACTCGTCTAAACTGATGGTACACCTCCTACACACGCTCTCCAGAAGCGATACCTCACGGACATACCTGGGTTACCTCCTGTGAGAGAGGTTGAGTTTTGTATTGAGTTGCAGTCGGGCACAACCCCAATATCCCGTGCACCCTATCGCATGGCACCAGCTGAGATGAGGGAACTTTAGACCCAGTTGGACGAGTTGTTAGCTCAGGGATTTATTCGTCGGAGTCATTCTCCGTGGGGTGCGCCAGTTCTCTTCGTGAAGAAGAAGGACGGTAGTATGAGATTGTGCATTGATTATAGAGAGTTGAACAAGGTCACTATCCGGAATAGGTACCCATTACCTAGGATTGATGACTTGTTCGACCAGTTGCAGGGATCGTAGTTCTTCTCGAAGATTGATCTTCGTTCTAGTTATCATCAGTTATGGGTTTGGGAGATGGATATCCCCAAGATCGCTTTTCTTACTCGATATGGATCTTTTGAGTTCATGGTCATGCCATTTGGGTTGACCAATGCACCCACGGTATTCATGGATTTGATGAACCGGGTTTTCCGTCCTTTCTTGGACCAGTTCGTGATCGTTTTCATCGATGACATCCTCATTTATTCGAAATCTGAGGCAGATCATGAGCAACATCTTCGATTAGCCTTGCAGACCCTACGGGAGCACCAGTTATATGCCAAGTTCAGCAAGTGCGAGTTTTGGCTTCAGAGGTCAGATTTCTCGGCCACGTCATCAGCAGAGAGGGCATATTAGTAGACCCAGCTAAGGTTATAGCAGTGCTTGATTGGGAACCGCCAAAGACGGTGACGGAGATTCGTAGCTTCTTGGGATTAGCAGGTTATTACAGGAAGTTCATCCAGGACTTCTTGAAGATTTCGATACCACTTACACGCCTTACGAAGAAGGGTGTACAGTTCATTTGGAGTATGGAGTGCTAGAAAGCCTTTGATATCTTGAAGACTAAATTGACTTCAGCACCAGTTTTGACTATTCCGAGCAGCGACAGGACGTTCGTCGTCTACACAGATGCATCATTGGCAGGATTAGGAGGCGTCTTGATGCAGACTCATAGGGTAGTAGCATATATCTCATGGTAGTTGAGGGTGCATAAGCAGAACTATCCCACTCATGATTTGGAGTTAGCAGCAGTAGTATTTGCATTGAAGTCTTGGAGACACTATTTGTATGGAGTGTAGTTTGAGCTGTTCACAGACTACTAGAGTCTGAAGTATCTTTTCTCTTAGAAGGAACTCAACCAGAGACAGAGGAGATGGATTGAGTTTATCAAGGACTACGAGTTCGCGATTCAGTATCATCCGGGGAAGGAAAATGTCGTAGCAGATGCTTTGAGTAGGAAGCGTCGACATCGGGTTTCGGCTTTGAGGTGTTCATTATATAGAGATCTTCTTACTCTTAGCCAGTTTGATTTCAGACCCGAGATTGGTGGAACCAGTGCGTTTTTGGGAGCTGTGTCAGTTCAACCATCTTGGGGGTACCAGAGTAGTCAGAGCTCAGCTAGAAAACTCTTGGATTCAAATCCAAAAGGAGGAGATTTTCAAAGAGCCTAAGGCTGAGTGGACCATTGGAGCAGTTGGAAGTCTACGAATGAAAGGTAGATTGGTTATGCTAGCCAATGCAGAGCTGAAGAGGGAGTTATTTGATAAGGCGTACCGTACTCGGTACACAGTACATCCAGGGACTACCAAGATGTATAAGGATCTGAAGAGACATTTCTGGTGGAGTGGTATGCGTAGAGAGATTGCAGAGTATGTAGCTAAGTGTTTTACCTGTCAGCAGGTGAAGGCAGAGCATCAGAGACCGGCATGGACACTTCAACCTTTGCCTATTCCAGAGTGAAAGTGGGAAGATATTTCTATGGACTTTATTGTAGGGTTGATGAAGTTGAAGAAGGGGAATGATTCTGTTTGGGTGATAGTGGACCGGTTGACGAAGTCAGTACATTTTATTCCAGTGAGGACTACATATACAGCTGAGACGTATGCGAGGATATTTATTCGGGAAATAGTCCGACTTCATGGATTTCCTGATACGATTGTGTCGGATCGAGGTTCAGTGTTCACTTCACATTTTTGGAGGAGTTTCCAGGATTCTTTCGACAGCAGGTTATCTTACAGCAGTGTATTCCACCCACAGACAGATGGTCAGACGGAGAGGGTGAATCAGGTATTAGAAGACATGTTACGGGCTTGTGTCATAGACTTTCAGGGCAGCTGGGAGGAGCATATTCCACTGATAGAGTTCGCTTATAACAATAGTTATCAAGCGACGATCGGTACGGCCCCATATGAGCCATTGTACGGGAGACGTTGTAGATCACCGATATGTTAGGCAGAGCCAGAAGATAGCTTAATACTTGGACCAGAGCTTGTGAGACAGACTACTGAGAAGGTAGTATTGATCAGAGAGAGGATTCTAGTCGTCCAGAGTCGGCAGAAGAGCTATGCAGATAAGAGATGAAGACCCTTGGAGTTCCAGGTTGGAGATGCAGTTATGCTGAAGGTATCGCCGATAAAGGGCGTTCAGCGATTCGGAAGACCGGGAAAGCTTGCACCGAGGTATATTGGACCCTTCCGGATTTTGAAGTGCATTGGAGTTGTATCATACAGACTAGATCTTCCAGCATCGATGTCTAGTATACACAATGTGTTTCATGTTTCTATGCTCAAGAATCACTTGCATGATGAGGAGCAGCAGCGAGTATTGGATGCACCAGAGATTGAGCTTCAGGAGGATTTGACTACTATAGAGATTCTAGTTGGTATTCTTGCCAGGGAGGACAAGAGGCTTAGAAACAAGGTGATTTCTTTGGTGAAAGTTCAGTGGAACCGAAGAGGCGTTGAGGAGATTTCTTGGGAGCTTGAAGAGGACATGCGTCGCGACTATCCATACATGTTTGAGCAGAAGTAAACTAAGTGTTGAGTGGGCAAACCCCTTCTGTCGAACAGCATGAAGTTAATCAGGTTGAACTTTGTCGGATACGGAATCAATTCTCACTCCCTCGGATAAGGACAAGGAATGTTAGTCTTCGTTACCTCTTGAGCAGACATCAAAGCATTGATCTTTCTCTTGAGGTATTTCATCTTTAGATCTTCACCTGCATCTTTCTTCGAGCGACTTTGAAGAGGAATGGTGGGGCCACCCCTAGCGTTGGGGCCATCCTTAACATTTTTATCATCGGGAGAGGTATCTCCACTGATATTCCCCCCGACTTCTGAGTCGCTATCTACCTGATTGGTAGTGTGGCAACAACTAGATTCATCGTGCTGATTTGAAAACTCTTGGAACTGCATGGCATGTAAATCCTTAACCCATTGTACGTCCAACTCCATCTTGATTTTGAAATCCTCCTTCTGTTTAGCCAAGGCTTCTTGAAGGGGCTGGGCCATCTACTCAATAGTGATCATGAATGTTTCTTGAGATCGGCCCGTACTAGATATAGTGTTATCAGAGCTAATTGCAGAGTATGTATCTGATGTCTCATCATCCGAAGATCGTCCTCTACTCGGTCTAGGTCGGATAGCCTCGGACTGTAGCCAAGTAAGATGTTGAGATGCTCCGGGGAAAGGATCGGGACTGGGACACCGAGTTGACTTTCGCTTATCGACCATGTTAATTGTGACTTCTGGAAGTTCGCCACCCTGACCAACTGATCTTCTTTTATAGAAACGCCTTGGTTTAGGTTTGGATGCTTCAGTAAAGATCCTTTCGAATACCGAGACCCTCCGTGGAACGATCTTAGGGTAGCTACATTCTGACAGTACTACCCTGATTAATCTCTCACAAGGATAGTGAGAGTCCATTTTTAGGGTATTTCTCTTTTGAGACTCACCCTGTGTCCGATATTATAACTCGTCGGCGTTGTAGCTAGGGTAACCTATCGGCTGTTCACTTGTTCTTTCAGGTATAACGCTGTCGTCTATCGGCCGCGTCTTCTTCTGATTAGGTTACGCCTTTTTGACGTTTGTAGGAGTCACACATTTGGAATCACCCCTTTGTGAGGGTGAAACCCTAATAGGCTCCTGATTTTTCACACGTACCCCCAAGCAGGTGGTTACGAGAATTAGTTTTTTGGATGGTCGCGTACGACCCCATGTCTGGATTTTTGCTCGGGAATCATTCAGTGGACCCAAACGTTCCTTAACAGGAGCTTTGCCTCAATCTTCAGGCAGAGGACCAAGGCGATCCTTCAGCAGAATTTTGAATTTGGAGAGGTCCATGCTGCCATAGGGCTTCACCGGAGGTGCGGGAGCAGGAGGAGCGGGATCTAAAGTTGATGAAGGCTAGGGAGAAGCCTTGTAGCTGGAACTGAGTGAGAGACATGACCGGTATTTCTTGTCAGGTAGAGGTGCCTTAATTGTCTTCGGTGAAGTTTTAGGCGCTGTCTTAGGATTTGGCACCCAAACCTGCTTAGATCTTGGTGATTCATTGACCACATATTCTTTTTGCATTTCTTGCTCCTTTCGCACAAGGATCATGGCATGCGCAAGTAGTGTGTGACATTTCTGGATCCGCTCCTCAAGAGTAGAACGGGTTTGCTTGACACGAATCCATTTGTTAGTTAGCGGTTGGGAGGAGGACCCCGACACTTGCTGCGGCGATGGCTTAGCCACTTGGCGCCTTCTAAACTCAAGATCTGCTGTGTAGAAGAGTTCATCCACCTGTTCCAAAGCTTTGACGAATTGGTGGACAAGCCGTTGCTGTGTAGAAGAGTTCATCCACCTGTTCCAAAGCTTTGACGAATTGGTGGGCAAGACGTTGGCGGTGCCTCTGACGAGCCCTTTACGTTAGCACCAGTACGCCTTCGACGGGCAACTACGTGACCTTTGAGGAGTTGTCACGAGCAATGGATCTGGCTTCCTTGGAGGCCGGAGAGGAAGTTACTTTAGTTTCTTATTGTAGATGGTAAAAATTACCTTTGCAGATAAGACTGAAATCCGCCTGCGTATTCGAGTCGCCCGCACGACTTGAAAAACGGGCTCACCCGTGTATTTGACTCACCAGCACAAACTGGGGTTACGCGATCATCAAATTTGCCTACACCTGGGCAATTCGCCAGGCGATTAGAGACTCGCCCGCAAACCTGACCCGCTAGCACGAGTTAAGGTTACTCAAGAGCTAAACTCGCCTGCATACCCAGACAATCAGCCAGACGATCAACATCCTCGCCAGACTCGCCAGAGTACTCGCTGTTATGACACGTACAGGAATAGGCCTTCCCACTTCCCACGACGTGAAGGGAAGGAGCACAGTACTCCGAGCCCATCAAGTAGCTGCTCACAGTACGAGCGACTGGTCAAATCCATACAATCGCTAAGTCCGCCTGCATGCTTACGGCTGAGGCTCCCCCTGCCTGCACACTCGCCTCTCCTGCACGAGTCAAGAGCCGAATTTGCCTACAAATGATAAACTCACCAGACTCGCCAGAATACTCGGCGACTGCTATACTACGTACAGGGATGGGCCTTCTCACTTCCCACGACGTGAAGGGAAGGAGCACAGTACTCCAAACCGATCAAGTAGTCGCTCACAGTACGAGCAACCAGTCAAATCCATGCAATCGCCAAGTCCGCCTGCTTGCTTATGACTGAAGCTCGCCTCGTCTGCACGAATCAAGAGCTAAATCCGCCTTCATGCTTACGACTGAAGCTCACCTCGCCTGCATGAGTCAAGAGCTAAATCCGCTCGCGATCAACAAGCTCGTTGAGCTGGCCAGAGTACTTGGCAGCCATAGTATCACGCACAGGGATGGACCTTATTTTCTACGATGTGAGGGGGAGGAGTACGGCTCTCCAAACCCATCAAGCAGCCGCTCATGGTACAAGCGAGAAGCATGTTATCTCCCAACAGTATATGGTCACATCTCATGATTCAAGGGAGTGACCACGCCATCTCTCCTCTATTTAAGAACCTCTCCTAGCTACAAAAAAGGGGTTCGCTCATAGTTAATTGATTAATTCAACCAATTAGCTGAACCACTAGCTCTCGACTCTCAACGGAGTTGACGACAAGCTCTTTGCATGACCTTTGCACTATAACATCCTCTCCTTGCTTCGGGCCCTGATCGCCATCGAACATGGAAACTCGAACTCGACCAGCACAAGCTTCTACTTTGTACTGAAGCTTGCCAGCAACCTTGATCGAATCGTCCAAGGGAAGCAGACTCGGTGCGAGAACCGAGTGAGGCGTCCTATTGCTACCAAAGTCCCCACATTAAACAAGGATGGCATTCTCTCCACTTCTGTTGTAATTTTAATTTATTAGTTTGTAATAAGCTATTCTTATTAATACAAGCAAATACCCCATTTCAGGAAATCAAAAGTTACGCCTACAGAAGATGGCGACAACAGTGGGAGGAGCTATTTCCTCAACCGAAATGGTGGTAGCGCAGTTCGACAAGGTTGTTGTCGGGACGATCGTGGAGTCCCTAGAAATCGAGTTCGACTAAGCTAAGTACGAAGAGTATTTATCTTCCTCCTCCTCTGGTGGCAATGTGTCCCGCAAACGCCACAGAGGCAATTAGTTGTGACGTAAGTATCCATTCTTTTCATGCTTCACACAAATATATATAAACACACACACATGCACACACATATAGAGTATTTTCTATACCAGAAATCACATAGAAGCGTATGACTGATATTTGATACAATAACACATCTTATGCCTCCACATGCTTTTGATATTTGATACAATAACACACATATAGAGCACTCTATATGCTTTTGATATTTGATACAATAACACGTCTTATGCCTCTATAATTCAGTTAAATATGCAATGGTTACTAATCTGAGGGTCGCATAACTGATAAACCATCTTCTGCTGCAAGCTGAAATTATGTAAATATTAGTGTTCACGTTAGTATATAACATGAATATTTACAAAGTTATTATCTACATTTCAGGTTATAGCCTCCTATGTTGTATTGTTAAATAGGTTAATGGAGACGCGTACAAACTATGCGAAGGACATACACATATGTAGTCCATGGGTAACCGTAAGTAGAAATCCAATCCGAGATTATAAGTAATATTCATAAGCTATATTAAATACTTACTCTTAACTTTCTTTATTTTTTTAGAGATGCATCAATGAAAATAATCCTTCAAATATGGATCGAATGTTTAAGCCAATAACGACAACTCAATTCCAAGAACTTGATAAGATTATTTTTTCACTCCTAACTTCATTTCATTGGCATATGTTAGTGTTCTCTGTAAAGGAGAAGAGATTTTATCATTATTCTTCCCTCCGTGGTTATATGTCCGATGCTAATGGAGAAGAGATTTTATCATTATTCTTCCCTCCGTGGTTATATGTCCGATGCTAATGAGTTTAGGGTGAAGCTTATTTCTACCATTCCTATTCTTCCCTCCGTGGTTATATGTCCGATGCTAATGAGTTTAGGGTGAAGCTTATTTCTACCATTCCCAATGCTTGGAACTTAGACATTACTTCTTGTCAGGAGGTAGAAAGTGTTGATGTACCTCAACAACGTGGGTTAGTATATTTGACTTATTCATATGTTGTTTTTTCGTTTGTGCTAACACTCACATAGAGACTATATATTGCGGGCCAAGAGTGTTATATTGATATTGCAAACATTTGAACTTGCAGAAGCTTGGATTGCGGGGTGTTCTTGATGGCGTACATATTTAGCCTCATTTCCGGTCAACCAATTTTAATTGACCAAAAGGATTGTGCAAGACATAGAGCTCGTATTGTTGCTCTATTTCTATTTGAAGGTATATTTCCTATAAGTGTAATGTTCATTGAAACGCTTATATCGAAATCTATTGTTATTTTTATCCACTTATATTTTGCTTTTAGGAAATCAACCAACATGATCCTCAAGACCAATTCCCCGGTTGCTACATGCCAATTGTGATATCCAATATTTTTTGTGTACAAATATATTTTGGAAATTGATTTGTAAAGTATTTGTATATATATATCCAAGATGTAGCTGCTGACAATCTTCTAACATTGTGTTGTATTGTATTGTAATTTGTATAGTGATGACCACACATGTTCAAAATGGTCTAGAGTTTTCGTATTAATATGCGCGCATGATATTGGAAATGCAAAGTTGGAAATGCAAAGTTGTATGTTCTGGAAATGCAAAGTGCTGGAAATGCAAAGTTGTATGTCCCTGATTTTTTGGCTGGAAATGCATTCTTCTGTGGCAGAATTCTGGATATGCAATGTTGTATATAGTTTGTTTGGAAATGCAAGTTTGGAAATGCAATCTTGTATATAGCTTGTTTGAAAATGCAATGTTGTATATAGTTTGTCAATCTCCTTGATACGCAATGTTGTATATAGTTTGTCCGGATATGCATGCAATGTTGTATATAGTTGTTAGACCCTAGAGGGGGGTGATTAGGGTCTTATGCTAATCTAATCCCAATTTTATGCCAATTAAAATTAGGTTAATTAATTTGTTCTTGCAAGAAATATATGAATGAAATATGAGCAAGTATGTAAGGAAAATAAGCACAAAAAAATGTACGCCAAGCAAACACAAACAAACGATATGATTACAGAGTTCGGTCCCCAAGACCTACGTCTCCGCTCCTCACCTCTTAATAGTGAAAAACTTCTCTTTTGAAACAAAGCTTGAAACAAGGCACTAAACACCTCTTAAACACTTTGTAAACTTGAATAGTCAATTCTCTTCATTGGCCAGAATGTTTTATGCACTGGGGTATTTATAACATCCTAAAATATCAGCAAGAACCCAAGTAAAAAGACCAAAAAGCCAGAAGAAGACAAAACCAGAAAGTAGCCGTTACAGTGTTATGAGTCGACTTAGTACTACTCATGAGTCAACTCATAAGTAGCCGTTACAGACTAAAACCAACAAATGAGTCGACTCATAAAATTCACGAGTCGACTCATAAACCATGGGTCAACTCATAAGATCATGGGTCGACTCAGCAGAAACAAAACTCATATTTCAGCACACTTTGTGAGTCGACTTATGACAGTCATAAGTCGACTCAACCTGATGGGTCGACTTGTTAAAGTCATGAGTCAACTCAGCAGAAAAAAATGTAAACTACGCAGCAGTTTGTGAATCGACTAAATACTAATCACGAGTCGACTCAGAAACATGTACACAGAAAGTTTTCAGGTATGAACCTGTTAAAAAAATATTAAATAAATTCTAAAAAAAAGTAAAACTTTAGAAATAGTTGATAAACATGATATTAAACATATTTGTGAAGAAATTTTGGAAAGTACATTTGCCATTTGTAAAATATCATCGTTTTAGCAAATGTGCACATATAAGTGCAAATATGTAAACATGTATGTTTGATGCAAAACTTTTGTATTAAAATATAAACATGATGTTAAGCTTGTGTGTATATACATTGAGCTTAGAGAATAACACACGATATATATACAATAATACCTAAAAGATTGAAACATAGCTGATCTGGATCTTTAACTCTAATATAAACCTGTAATAAGTCACAATCACTGGAAAACAAAATCAGTTATAAATTGTTTGTAAAATCATCAAAACAAAAACAAGAGTGTAGGTTCAAAACCAGAACCCTAACAATCTCCCCCTTTTTGATGATGACAAACAATTCATTAAATAAATCATGAAGCATAAACTCAATACTTATAAACAACAAATAACCTCAAGCCATTCCAATGCCATTTCTCCCCCTTTTGGCAACATCAAAAAGGGGGGGAAATGGAGCAAGGCTCCCCCTACATTTATGCATAGATTAGAAAAACAAAGTAAACAAATAGGAGATACACTCCCCCTATCAGAAAAGAGGCATGAATGGGGATATTCTTATGGAACACAAACATGATAGAGCATATGATCATCATATAAGATATAGGCTCACCATCAAATGTGAAAACACATAAATTCAATAGAGCCAGACTTACTAGTCTATTACATACCAAGTTCAACACATGTTTTCAAACCATGTCCAACATGAAGCAAAACAAGTGCAAGTTAGAATATTACATGCCAAAATAAAAGTTTGCCAACTTATCATAAACCAAAATATCATTTTGTTCAACAGGAATTCAAGAAGAGCTTCAAGCGTTTGATGATCCTGGACCCGAGGAAGGATGGGGTTGCAAAAGGTTTATGATCTCATCAAATCTAGTGTGAATGGAGGCCATGTCAACTTCTCTTTCACTCCTCAGGGAGGCTATCTCTTTCTTTAATTCTACCTGGGTCCTTTTAACCTCTCCAAGTCTCATGCTAAGATCAAGTTCACTGTCTTCAATCCTCTAAAATCTTACTTGGTCGCTATAGTGATATTCAGTCATTTGAGTGGAAAGATCTTCTATATGGCTTGGTACAGATGAATCTGGGGAGGAATGATAGTGCTCATAAGGAGGTTCATGAATGGGAGATTCAGGAGAGGGTCTACGAACAGGATGATCATGCATTGCCATTAATGTGGTAGGAATTCTCATCCGATTAAGAGAAGTAACATCAAAGAGAGGTCGGATTTCAAGAGGTGTCTCATTAGAGAGGTCAACATTGAAGTATTTAAAGATTTTTGTAAGAAGACCGCCAAAAGGAATGAAAGTGGATGGACCAGAAGCAATGATATAGAATATAACATTTCCCCATTTAACATCAACATTACCTAGAATGGCATAGATTGCCCTAGTGAGATCTTGGGAATAGTGACTATACCCCCAGATTTTGGAATCAAGTTATAGGAAATGATACGTCCAATAATGGTAGCCAAATCAGATACATTTTTAGCATGTAATAGGAGGCTTTCGCTGGGAAGAGTCATAAGGGTTTCGACACTGGGATTATCATATGAAACATCATCAAGAAAGGTGTCGCCACGAGGAATGCCAATGATTTCAGCTAGACGGTCAGCTGTGAAACGAATATGACGATGTTTGACACAAGAATTAATAAAATGTGGTCTATTCTCAGGAGAAAATGTCACAAGATTTGTGTGAAATATACGCACAAGATGGGGATAAAGTTTCTTGGAGAGCTGACTTGAGAGTAGATCGATGAGTTTAGCAGCAGAGAAAAATTGTTCCAGATAAAAATGACTGAAGTCATCGAATTTAACATATCTACCAGGGAACATTTTTAATTGACAAAGAGCATGATATTTTTCAATTAAAGCAGTGCTATTTAGATATTGTTCGTAATGGGCATTGCTTTGCTCTGGAGGAGACGATGCACGATCACGAGAAAGAGGGGCTTTACCTTTAGAAGTTCTAGGGTGTTTGGTAGAGGTACTAGCCATGGATTAAAATGAAACCCTAGAAAAAGAAATGAGATAAGGAAGGGGTTATACCAAGCCGAGGAAGACTGAGTGCAGACGATGATTGCTAGAGAGGACGAGTCGACCCGTGATGATGATTCGTATGGAGATGAGGGTTGACTGGAGTGAAGGAACAGCTAGAGGAAAGAAATGAAGGAAAGAGGATTAAAGAAGAAGATGAACTAGGGCTTTTGATATGGGATTAATGGTCCAGATTTGGTCAAAATGATGACTGTAGGGTCAGGATTAAGGTAGGCAAACAAGTCAGGTCTAAAACATCTCAAAACCAAAACAAAAAGAAATAGATACCCAAAAAAAATCTCCCGAAGGTCGACTTGCAGTCGACTTAGGGATGTGAGTCGACCTCGAGTCGACTTAAGATTAAGTCCCAAGATTAAATAAGACTTTTGCACTTCAAAAAAATCTTAACAATGAATTGTTTTGAGTCATAAAAATCTACACATAAGCTTTAAATATTTATAAAATATTTTAAGCAAAAAAAAGAGCAACAAACAACAAAAAACAAAAAAAAAAATTCTTGAGAAATGGAAATTAAGCACTTTTTGGTACCCAAATATTTTTGGTACTAATAGGGTTAGGGACATGACCCCTATCATTTAAGATCAAGGCCTTTGGGTTATGAACCCATTTAGGCGTATATGGTGCATGGATACGGTCAAAACAGAATTCGTATTCATGACCTTTTCGATTGCAATGAGTGCAATGAAAGGGTCTAAATGGTATGTGTTGACCAAAATTCGTATTCATGACCTTTTCGATTGCAATGAGTGCAATGAAAGGGTCTAAATGGTATGTGTTGACCAACATAAGGTGCAGGGTCTAAATGGTATGTGTTGACCAACATAAGGTGCACGAAAATCATTTGCAAAAATAGGTTTATCTTGAAAATTATTTTGCAAACGAAAAACCTTCTTCAAATCAAAACAGAATTTGGTCAAATAACCTAAACGACCACAAAAATCACATTTGTAGACATGAGCATGTTTATAATTTACACTATGTGTGTGTACAAGTGTATAGCACGCTATTTTGAGTGTAGGTTCAAAACCAGAACCCTAACAATATAGTTTGTCTGGAAATGCAATGTTGTACATAGTTTGTCAATCTCCATTTGTAAGTATAGCACGTTATTTTGAGTAAGTATATCATATTATATTGTAAGTATAGCACGTTATATAGTAAGTATAGCACGTTACAGATTAACGTACTATATAACTTTATATAGTAAGTATAGCACGTAATAGAGTAAGTATAGCACGATATATTGTAAGTATAGCACGTTAACCTGAAAGTATAGCACGATATATTGAAAGTATAACACGTTAACCTAAAAGTATAGCACATTATATTGAAAGTATAGCATGTTATATTGAAAGTATAGCGCGTTAACCTGTAAGTATAACACGTTAATCTATAAGTATAGCACGTTAACCTGTAAGTATAGCACGTTAATATGAAAGTATAGCAAGTTAACCTGTAAGTATAGCACGTTAATCCGAAAGTATAGCACGTTATTTTGTAAGTATAGCACGTTAATCTGTAAGTATAGCACATTAATCTGTAAGTATAGCACGTTAACCTGAAAGTATAGCACGTTAACATGTAAGTATAGCACGTTAATATGAAAGTATAGCACGTTAACCTGTAAGTATAGCACGTTAATCCGAAAGTATAGCACGTTATATTGAGAGTATAGCATGTTAATCTGTAAGTATAGCATGTTATATTAAGAGTATATCATGTTAAGGAGTAAGTATAGCATGTTAATTTGCAAGTATAGCACGTTATATTAAAAGTATAGTACGTTAAGGAGTAAGTATAGCACGTTATATCGAAAGTACAACACTTTATAGAGTAAGTATAGCACTTTATAGAGTAAGTATAGAACGTTATATCAAAAGTATAGCACATTAATTCGAAAGTATAGCACGTTAACCTGTAAGTATAGCATGTTAACCTGAAAGTATAGCATGTTAATCTATAAGTATAGCACGTTAATCTGTAAGTATAGCACATTAACCTGAAAGTATAGCACATTAACCTGAAAGTATAGCACGTTAATCTGTAGGTATAGCATGTTATATTAAGGATATATCACATTAAGGAGTAAGTATAGCACGTTATATTGAGAGTATAGCACATTATATAGAAAGTATAGCACGTTATATCAAAAGTATAGCACGTTATAGAGTAAGTATAGCACGTTATAGAGTGAGTATAGAACGTTATATCGAAAGTATAGCACATTATATCGAAAGTGTAACACGTTAACCTAAAAGTATAGCACGTTATATCGAAAGTATAGCACGTTATATCAAAAGTATAGCACGTTATATTGAGAGTATAGCACGTTAATCTGTAAGTATAGCACGTTATATTAAGAGTAAATCACGTTAAGGAGTAAGTATAGCATGTTAATCTATAAGTATAGCACGTTATATTAAGAGTATAGCATGTTAAAGAGTAAGTATAGCACGTTATATTGAGAGTATAGCACGTTATATAGAAAGTATAGCAGGTTATATAGTAAGTATTTCATGTTATATTGAGAGTATAGCATGTTATATTGTAACAACGGCATGTTATATTGTAAGTATATCACGTTAACCTAAAAGTATAGCACGTTAATCTGTAAGTATAGCATGTTAATCTGTAAGTATAGCACATTAACCTAAAAGTATAGCACGTTAACCTGAAAGTACAGCACGTTTACCTGTAAGTATAGCACGTTAACATGTAAGTATAGCACGTTAATATGAAAGTATAGCACGTTAACCTGTAAGTATAGCATGTTAATCTGTAGGTATAACATGTTATATCAAGGGTATAGCACGTTAAGGAGTAAGTATAGCACGTTATATTGAGAGTACAACATATTATATAGAAAGTATAGCACGTTATATTGTAAGTATAGCATGTTATATTAAGAGTATAGCACATTATGTAGTAAGTACAACACATTATAGAGTAAGTATAGCACGTTAATCTGTAAGTATAGCACGTTATATTGAAAGTATAGCACGTTAATCTGTAAGTATAGCACGTTAACCTGAAAGTATAGCACGTTAACCTGAAAGTATAGCACGTTAACCTGTAAGTATAGCACGTTAATCCGAAAGTATAGCACGTTAATCCGAAAGTATAGCATGTTATTTTGAGAGTATAGCATGTTAATCTGTAAGTATAGCACGTTATATAATGAGTATATCACGTTAAGGAGTAAGTATAGCACGTTAAGGAGTAAGTATAGCACGTTATATTGTGAGTATAGCACGTTATATAGAAAGTATAGCACGTTATATAGTAAGTATAGCATGTTATATTGAGAGTATAGTAAGTTATATTGTAAGTATAGCACGTTATATTGTAAGTATAGCACGTTAACCTGAAAGTATAGCAAATTAATCTCTAAGTATAGCACGTTAATCTGTAAGTATAGCACGTTAACCTGAAAGTATAGCACGTTAACCTGTAAATATAGCACATTAACCTGTAAGTATATCACGTTAATATGAAAGTATAGCATGTTAACCTGTAAGTATAGCACGTTAATCTATAGGTATAGCATGTTATAGTAGGGTATATCACATTAAGGAGTAAGTATAGCACGTTATATTGAGAGTATAGCACGTTATACAGTAAGTATAGCACGTTAAGTATAGCACATTAATATGAAAGTATAGCACGTTAATCTGTAAGTATAGAATGTTAATCTGTAAGTATAGCATGTTAATATGATAGTATAGCACGTTAACCTATAAGTATAGCACGTTAATCCGAAAGTATAGCATGTTATATTGAGAGTATAGCACGTTAATCTGTAAGTATAGCACGTTAATATGTAAGTATAGCACGTTATGTTAAGAGTATAGCACGTTAAGGAGTAAGTATAGCACGTTAATCTGTAAGTATAGCACGTTATATTAAGAGTATAGCACGTTAAGGAGTAAGTATAGCACGTTATATTAAGATTATATCACGTTAAGGAGTAAGTATAGCATGTTATAGAGTAAGTATAGCACGTTATAGAGTGAGTATAGAACGTTATATCAAAAGTATAGAACATTATATCGAAAGTGTAACACGTTAACCTAAAAGTATAGCACGTCATATCAAAAGTATAGCATGTTATATCGAAAGTATAGAATGTTATATCGAAAGTATAGTACGTTATAGAGTAAGTATAACACTTTATAGAGTAAGTATAACACGTTATATCGAAAGTATCGCACGTTAATTCGAAAGTATAGCACGTTAACCTGTAAGGTTAGCACGTTAACCTGTAAGTATAGCATGTTAATCTGAAAGTATAGCACGTTAACCTGTAAGTATAGCACATTAATCTAAAAGTATGGCACGTTAACCTGTAAGTATAGCACGTTAATCTGTAGGTATGGCACGTTATATTAAGAGTATAGCACGTCAAGGAGTAAGTATAGCACGTTATATTGAGAGTATAGCACGTTATATAGAAAGTATAACACGTTATATCGAAAGTATAGCACGTTATAGAGTAAGTATAGAACGTTAATCTGTAAGTATAACACGTTATATTGAAAATATAGCATGTTAATCTGTAAGTATATCATATTAATGTGTAAGTATAGGATGTTAACCTAAAAGTATAGCACGTTAACCTGTAAGTATAGTGATACGAGTCGCCGTGCGAGTACCCTTTGGTCGCGGAATTACCAAAAGGTTGGTTGACTAAAACACAAGAACAATTCAATATGGCGAAGGAAAATACCTTCTCTAGATTATAAAAAATCAATTATTACAAATCTCTCTCTCATAATCTCACTAGAATCGAGAACAACCTCTCAATCCTCTCTAAACCCTAATACAATAATTAGAATCTCTCCTAATTACCTTTGATTAAACTCTCTGATTGTTTTAAACCCTAAAACAATCCCTTATATAGGTGTACAAATGAGGGTGGCAAAGTGGTAAATAACCAAGCCCAACCCAAATAGAAAAACACGTAAATAGAGTCCTTAACAAATCTAGAAAGCTCCGATGAGTCGACTCATGAACAGTTATGAGTCGACTTATGACCTCATATGAGTCGACTCATAACTTATGAGTCGACTAGTCAGAGACTTTTGCTAACAGGGCTTGAGTTCGTGAGTCTACTCATGACAGGCATGAGTCGACTCAACCTGATGAGTCGACTCATGTACATGTATGAGTCGACTCACAGGCTGAAATCTGGATTCTTCGAAAGTATAGCACATTAAAGAGTAAGTATAGCACGTTATATCGAAAGTATAGCACGTTATAGAGTAAGTATAGAACGTTAATCTGTAAGTATAGCACGTTATATTAAAAGTATAGCACGTTAATCTGTAAGTATAGCACATTAATCTATAAGTATAGCACGTTAACCTAAAAGTATAGCATGCTAACCTGTAAGTATAGCACGTTAACCTGTAAGTATAGTACACTAATCTATAAGTATAGCACATTAACCTGTAAGTATAGCACGTTAACCTGTAAGTATAGCACGTTAACATGTAAGTATAGCACGTTATATTGAGAGTATAACACGTTAATCTGTAAGTATAGCACATTATATTAAGAGTATAGCACGTTAAGGAGTAAGTATAGCACGTTATATTAAAAGTATAGCACGTTATATTGAGAGTATAGCACGTTATAGAGTAAGTATAGCACGTTATAGAGTAAGTGTAGCACTTTATATCGAAAGTATAGCACGTTAATCTGAAAGTATAGCACGTTATAGAGTAAGTATAGCACGTTATATCAAAAGTATAACACGTTATATCAAAAGTATAGCACGTTATAGAGTAAGTATAGCACGTTATAGAGTGAGTATAGAACGTTATATCGAAAGTATAGCACATTATATCGAAAGTGTAACACGTTAACCTAAAAAGTATAGCACGTTATATCGAAAGTATAGCACATTATATCGAAAGTATAGCATGTTATATTAAAAGTATAGCACATTATAGAGTAAGTATAGCACTTTATAGAGTAAGTATAGCACATTATATCGAAAGTATAGCACGTTAATTCGAAATTATAGCACGTTAACCTGTAAGTATAGCACGTTAATCTGAAAGTATAGCACGTTAATCTGTAAGTAAAGCACGTTAATCTGAAAGTATAGCACGTTAACCTGAAAGTATAGCATGTTAACCTGAAAGTATAGCACGTTAACCTAAAAGTATAGCACGTTAACCTAAAATTATGATACAAGTATAACACGTCTTTCATTGATAACAAACACATAGGATACATACAAAATTATGACAAAAGTATAGCATGTCTTTCATTGATCAAAAAAGTATAGCATGTCTTACATCCAAAAGTATAGCATGTCTTACATGACAAAAGTATAACATGTTTTCTATCCAAAAGTATAGCGTATCTTCTATCCAAAAGCATGTCTTACACGACAAAAGTATAGCATGTCTTCTATGCAAAAGTATAGCATGTCTTCTAACCAAAAGTATAGCGTAGACTATATCTAGTCTGCAATAGGCTGTCTACATGTTCTACGGTTGTGACCATACTATTGACATCTACTACATTTTAACTCTTTGCCCGGATTTAATCCCGAAGGAATGCGCTTTGTCCTTGTTCTTCCACGAAGAATTGAAGTTGTCGGTGGCCGAATCACCATATTTTCATCATCTATATATGGCTTGTCATCGTCAGGAATTGGGTATATCGGAAAGGAGTAGCATTTTCGGTATGTCTCCACACTAAAGTAGTGGGAAATATAGGAGTAAAGGGTGTCCATATTCTGTCGAATAACCGTCGCCGCATGTTTGCAAGGTAGCCCGACAACTTGCCATTCATGACAAGTGCATGTGCGTTCATTCAAATCTACTTCAACGGTGGGAAAATCATACACCTCGTACCTTCCGGTAGTAGAAGGAATTGCAGAAAGACAATGTGATTACTTATTGATATGAATAAGGTGCTCTTCCACAGTAGGAACAAATATTGTGGTCCACTTGTGGGATGCCTCCCGCCTTTCAAAACTCACCCTCATCATTTTCTTGCGGATATTATCAATTGTTTGGGTAATTGGCAAAGAACGAGCTTCTTTGATCCAAGAATTGAATGACTCCGCTACGTTTGATGTCAACCATCCATATCTACATGCATGTTAATAAATAGTAAGTATAGAAGGAACATATATCTTGAAGATTTGCATTTAAAATTTTGTAAAAACTTTAATTTTAACCTCTTCTTAGGAAAATAACAATTAGCCCAATTTTCTAGACTCATCCTCAACATTTCATAATAGGCGATCCCTGATTTGTTCCGTAGCTCATTGCATTCATTGTTATAGGAACGAGAAGTTTATGCATAAGCGGCCCTCTTCATAATTTGCACACATTCATCTCGTAAAGGTGATATAATGCCTTTTTTCAATAAGTTACTCTTAAAA
This sequence comes from Asparagus officinalis, assembly GCF_001876935.1. NCBI lineage: Eukaryota > Viridiplantae > Streptophyta > Magnoliopsida > Asparagales > Asparagaceae > Asparagus > Asparagus officinalis. The sequence goes on from NC_033796.1 coordinate 79,429,258, forward strand.
TTAGCCAAAAGATGATGAATACAATAAGAGTGATGTGACCATAGAAAGCATTTCTTCACGGAGTTCTGAAGTCCTTTGTCCCTATCAGAGATTAACACCAGTTCATCATCTGGGATTTTCATCATTGAAGAGAATGTCTCGAATGCATTCTAAAAACCATTCCCAATTACTCTCATTCTCCGTCCCGCATATGCAAATTGCTACAGGAAATATACCACCATCTCCATTTAGAGCAGTTACGGCAATTAAGGTTCCTTTATACCTATAAAAGAAAAGAACAATCATGAAACAAAGTATAAAATATATGAAGTAGTACATTAATGCAAGTTTTGATTAGATTGAACTCTACCATACCTATCAAAAAGATGTGTACCATCCAAGAACAACATTGGCTTACATCCCTCCATAAACCCCTTCCAACAACCATAATAAGACACAAATACTCGTGTAAATCTTCCGTCTTCATGCTCTAAGTGAACAATTGATCCCGGATTGGTTTCTATAACTTTATCCTTATACAATCGGAGTTGGTCATATGAAAATTTAGTATCACCATACAATTCACGTTGAGCTAGCTCTTTTCCCCACCAAATTCTATGATAAGGAATGTCCAAACCAAATTCCATTTTAAGCTTCTTTTGGAAATCAATTGGGCGATATGTTCTGAAGGATATTCATGTGCTTATATGTATATTCATGTGCTTGTATATTCATGCTTAACTTCTGAAGGATATTCATGCTTATATGTATATTCATGCTTAACTGTACTCGTAGCAAAGATTTGATGTCGGGGACTATGAAAACGACCTAGTCGTCCAAGATTCTATAAAGAAAAAGTGTCAGAGTATATATAGAAATTGGAAGCATGAGTTGTACGCCTACTATCTTGGTTTAATAGAGAAGGGAGTACCAGATCCCAAGAACCATCCACCGAAGCGTGTGGAGCCTAATGATTGGGTATCGATGATCGATGTGTGGGAAAGTGAAGAATGGAAGGTATAGATCTCAAATCACTTTATTAAATTGTCATGTAAATTTTATTTGTTGTTATATATTTTAATAATATATTTTATATTGGTTATTAGACAAAATATTATAAAGTGAAGGTGAGTCGATCAAAGTTGCCCTACAATCATATATCTGGTTTCCGATCATTTGCAACAGCAATGTCACTAATTGTAAGTTTTGCTTTATAAGTTTTTACTTTTTAAATAGACTATAAATAGTTATTAACAAGTCACTAATTGTAAGTTTTGCTTTATAAGTTTTTACTTTTTAAATAGACTATAAATAGTTATTAACAACCTTAATGATAAATTTATATAAGTTTTTACTTTTTAAATAGACTATAAATAGTTATTAACAACCTTAATGATAAATTTATTAAATTATAGAAATCAAGGCATGATGGGCAAGCTCCCTCTTTTCTAGAACTTTACAAGGAAATCCACTACCAAAAAAAGGAAAGTATGGGTAAACGAGAAAGCACAAGATACCTATGTACGTATGTCCAATTTATTTTTTGTTAAATCAATCTATGCAAAAAACTTATATCTATTCATTAATGATATGGATCTTACATCTTTAAAAATGAAAGGAGCGATTAGTCAACAAGACTATCGAACAATCTCAGCCCGAAGTTACATCCCCGATGAACGAGTTTGAGATCTCCATTGATGTACTTGAAAGGTGACCATGTTACCTGAAGGGGTATGTGATCCACCTTCGAGGGAGTTCATCTATCAGGTCTATTGCAAAGTCAGCTGAGCGAGATGCTGAGGTTGTGGCTTTAAAGGAGACAATAGCTGTGCAAGCCGAACAGATTGTCTCACAAGCCGAGCAGATTGCCTCACAAGCCGAGCAAATTGCCTCACAAGCCGAGCAGATGAACGCACAAGCCCAAAAGACTGGTGATCTTGAGACTTTAGTGCATCATCTATTTGCACGTAGCCAGCTTGGAGCGAGCGGTGGTAGTAGAGATTTCTCATCGAGATGATGTCAGACTTGCATTTTATTTTTCCTTATTAGACTTATTTATGGTTTCTAAAAGCTCGACCAATAGTGAAGTGTTTTGAAGTTAAACATAACCTCCAAATCTTGCAATAACTTCAGAGTTTGAATGCAGTGGTAAGAAAAAGAAATTAGAACAAGGGTAGCTAGCCACAAAAATAAATGCTTACATAAATGACCAGTATGTTAGTGTTTATGTCATTTATGGCCATCTAAACCATATTAACTATCATAATACCAAAACCAATTCACATTTATTTATTCTTTAGTAACTTTACAATTTGTTCACTGAGACTATCTAAACAAGGATAATATTAGGACGATAACTTTTTTTTTTATAACCCAACCCGGAATCAAACCTAAGACTGTGAAGTTGTATTGGAACCTCCCAACCATGCATGTGATCCAGGTCACCTGCAATAGGTAACCTAGGGGACAAATGAAAAGCAATGTAAGTAACTTAAGAAATAACTTACAAAGATGCAAAGATAAGGAGTGGTTGTATGTAATTTATCCTTATTTTAGATAAATTAAAAGTATGCGCTAAATACTATGTAGATAAGGAGTGGTTGTATGTAATTTATCCTTATTTTAGATAAATTAAAAGTATGCGCTAAATACTATGTTCAGTTATGACTAAAAATTTGGCCTCATCCTTATTTTAGATAAATTAAAAGTATGCGCTAAATACTATGTTCAGTTATGACTAAAAATTTGGCCTCAATAGAGAAATCATTGAGTAAGAGTTGCATTTTTCTTTGGGTTGTGTGGCTTGTATGTGTAGGAATTGGCTTTGGGATGTAGTAATAAGGGAGAAAGGTTTCTGTCTGTTGAGTGTTTGTGAGGGAAAGTGAATAGATGATATATTTGTGGTTTTGAGGTATGGAGCTTTTCTTTTTGATTTTCTCGTGGGTTTCTTGCTTGCTTTATTTGGAACATTCTGTCGTAGAGATTCTGGTCCATTGAATTGATGTGTGATGTTAGCAAAAGGTTTGTGTTTTCAGAGTTTTCTTTTGGTAGTGAAGGTTTCTGACGTACGTGTTGATTTGAAGGATTGGAATTTGTTTGAAGAGAGAGATGTTATTGGGTTGTCCTGGGCCTCCATGTTTTGGTCAAATACATCTGGATCTGTTATATTTAAAAGACAGTAGTCGATTTCTTTAACGTTATTTGTGGTTTGATTCCTCTCCTGTGATGTTTAAGGTTGTAAACGGTTCATGCATAGTCAATTCAGATCCAATAGTAGAATTATAGTTGAGATAATGGTAGTGTTATTACTTATGATGTAAAACCAAGTTTAAGAGATGTTATGTAAATTAAACTAGATTTGCAAGTGAAAATTAGATTCTTCACTTAGTTTTGGGTTTGTTTTATGCATCTGATCTCAATGACGTTTGTCTGATTTATATTTCTCTGCAACCTAACTTTGTCTATCCTATCATCCAATATCGATATTAAATCTTATAGAAAAAACTTAGTTTTGGAATTTCTGTATATTTCGTTACATGGTAGGCTTTTTTCTTTTAACAAATTATAAATTATTTTTTAGGATTAAAAGAAAAAAATTTAAGACCTGTGAAATAGATTTTAGCATGTAGATTGTTGCAAAGTTTTCTAGGTAACCCCATTTTAGAAAGTCATACAAAATTAAGGTACATGCTTCTGTCAATGTTTGTAAATATGGAATTTGATTATGTGCATTTTTATGTATTTCATACAACTTCAATTCTTTTCGTAGGTTCATTTGTGTCCTTCTGTCTATGATAATTTTATGTTCATATGGAATTTTATTATGTGCATTTTTATGTATTTCTTTGGAATGCTTTTCACCAATAAAAAACTCCAACTATTGCTGGTATTAGTTTGTTATTAATTTTCTCTATTGAATGAGTTACATGAATGTCCTGATTCCATGAAAACCAATAGTATTTTTTAAATATGAAGCATGCTTACATGGTTTGCTTAGAATGAACTCTGCTGATCTCTTTTTCTGGTCAATGAACAAAATTTTGAAGATTCTATGTATTAAAATTGAATTAGAGAAAATAAGTGGTGCACTTTTAAGAAGAATGCATATTGTTCATAGATAAACATCTAAGCTCCAGTGAACACGTCATACTCCATGACATACGAAGCTATCTTTAGACGTGCTTGATTAACACTTTTCTAATTCTGTTACCGACTTACCGGTTTCAATCTACAATATCTCGTGTGTGAACTATCATTGATTACTCTTAATAACACTTTGATCATTATTCTGAAGCTTATATGAATCCTTTTTATCCAATGGTTCCTATTATTTCCTCAGCACATGTAAGTAGACATTGTGTTACCAATAAGTTAACTTTCTAGTGTTTTTCCTATACTTGGATATTCATAGTTGAATGAATAATACATTCATTTCAAGCCGAACATACCTTATAGCCAGCTTATAATCCAACCAAATAGTAGCAATACTTGGGGGCCTAGAAGTTTCAGCTGATGCTAATTTTAGCACATTATAAAATTTTATGCACTCTCAGGAGCGCATAATTAGAATCTACAGTATTCAGAAGATGGAAACATATCTAACCTTAGAGGAAAAAAAGGCTATACATACAAGTTCGCAAAATAATAAGAGTCCCTTGCCACAAGAGTTAAAATCGAACACTTCCTTTGCAGGTACACTGGTCATTACTACCAAAATATTAAAATTATCTTGCACAAAATGCATACCAAGTTTTCGCAATTCTGAGAAATTTGTGATGGCTTGTGCTTAAACTATATGACTGACTGGTGAATCTGATCTACCTGTAATCAGTTTATTCAAATCCACCCTTTATGTTTGTTGGTCATGTTGCCATGGGTTTCGCTTATTAGAGTTTCTCCATAGTCAGTTTCATTGTTTTCCTACTTTTAAGGCAGTTCAGGAAGCAGTGGCTTTTACCCCAATGAAGGCTTTTCTTTATCTTGTCCATTCATAATTCACTGCTTATCTTGAGACTTGATAAAACAGTGTTTTCTTCTTTAACTTTCTGGAACATAAAACACACACCCTAATTGCATTAGTTGTTATTATCAAACTATATTTTATGATTCTGATGGATTAGAACTTTTTCATGCAAGTTTCAGATACTTCGGGACTGTTTGTGGGAAAATTTGTAGTAAAAAGACAGTGAAAGAAAATTGACTTGTATTCTCTCAAAATCGATTACAATTTCGATTTCCTCATTACAAAAGAGAGGAGAATGAATTTGATTCTCCCCTTTGTTTAAAAGTGGGTTCTTCTTGGTAGCGATGGAGTGCCTCCTTCGATTGCTTGCGTCGAATTTGCTCTCCGTTAACAATCCGACCGTCTTTTATCTTATGGAAACAATGAACTTCTGTGGAAAGTTTGATGAATAACTCTTAACGAGTTTTTAGAACTCAGAACGAGTTAGAACTCTGTGAAAAGAGTTGTTAGAACCAAAAATTCGGTTAATGGCCAAGCAGATTTTCTGTTGCTGAAGGATTCTTTTAGATTTGATCCTCTGAATCTGAGTTAAATCTTCTGCTTCGAAGAATTCGCCTCTGCTATCTCCAGAGAAAAAATCCCAAGCTCCCAACCTCCTTGTGCGGTTTAGATGCTAAAAAATCCAACCCCCTACTCCGTTGGGTTTGTTGAGGTTTTATAGGTGGATAAGAGGTTGTAACTACCCTCTAAATCCGCTCCTAAGTGGGCGTGATTTTCTCAGATCGTGGGGAAAACAGTTCTGAAACCGTTCGACTCATATTTGAATGAGTCAATTACGCCCAATCTGGCGTTCAGAACCCTAACTTCGCGTCTTGGAATTAAGACGCGAGGTTGGGTGTTGACTGAACGTCAAAAACGCGAGGGCCGCTCGCGTTTTGCTTGTTGCAGCTTGGAAACGCGGGGGTCGCCTGCATTTCAAAAATCGTAACGCGAAGATGAGGTCCGCGTTTTAGAAGAGGCTAGTTGATTTGTAACTTCTTCTGTAGAGCGTTACAAGGACTATTGTTCAGTAATCCTCACTTTAGCTGTTGTGAGGCGTGAAAGTCGTCAGATTGTAACTTTCACTGTAGATTGTGAAGACTGCTGAATAGAGTTTTCATCAGTTATCGGAAGTGTCGTTGAATTGTAACTCTTCTCGCTCTATGTGAAAAGTCCTCCATTTGCAGCTTTCGTTTGTTGGCATGAAAGCTATCTGATTGTAACTTTTATTGTTGGAGCTTGATGGGGATCAGCTATCCATTGTGATTTTTAGACAGCCTACAGGGACCTCATGCCACATAGCGATCAAAAGAGGGATAAGGCATCATTCCTTTTGGAGGTAAAGATTGGAGATAGTTAGAAAACTCAATAGAAGAGTGGTGCAGTTCGTTTTTGTGTGGTGATATTTTGTTAACTCTCTGGTCATTATGTAGGTTATAGAATATATCTGTTTTTTACTAGAGAAGGTGAACAAATATGAGTCTCCATACCCAGGATGGAGTGATGAAAATGCCAAATTAACACCATGGGTAATTTTTTTCTAACTAATGATAAATACTACATGTATGTCTGATATGTTAGTAAGCCACTCGACTTAATCCTCGAACCATCAGTTTATTTTTTGGTCATAATTCTGATGTTTTAATTATTTTGACTTCCTGGTATGTTTACATCTTGGGACAAATTTTCAAAACCAACCCTTTTACACATTTAATTGCAAAAACCAACCCCTTTTCATAATAATTGTAAAAACCGACCTGTTTTTAGCCCAGCGCTGAAAACAGGTCGGTTTTTGTAAAAAAATCTCCGAAACATCACGGGAGTTCAACTCCCATGAAGTTTATGGAGAAATTAAACTTCACGGGAGTTCAACTCCCGTGAAGTTTAATTTCTGCTTAAAACTCCACGGGAGTTGAACTCCCGTGGAGTTACAGTCAGCAATTCCAGAGAATCGAGTCTCTGGTAAATTGTGACTGCAACTTCACGGGAGTTGAACTCCCGTGAAGTTGCAGTCCACAATAATTAAACACACACGATTATGTATATGAACAACAATTTATCTTCAAAAGTTCAGTATTTGAAAATTCAGGAAAGTTACAAAATTTATCAAAATAAGTTCATATACAACCCAATATAGCTCCCCTCCTTCCTCTCCCTCTCTTCCCCCTCCCCCTCGCTCTTCCCCGCCCCCCGCGCTGATGAGCCTCGACTATCTGAGTATCCGGCTGTGTGTGAGGCTGCGAAGTGCCGGCTCCATCAGCATGTGAAGTGCCGGCTTCATCAGCATGTGAAGTTCCGGCTCCATCAGCATGCGAAGTGCCGGCTCCATCAGCATGCGAAGTGCCGGCGTCATCATCACGCGGCCGTCGACGTCGAGCGTACGCCCATCCAAATGAGCAAGACCTGTCCTCACGACCTGCGAACTCGTCGGCGTGAGTCTTATGGAACACCTGCGCTATGCTCTTCTTGATCCTGCTGAGGAGACCTAACGCCACCTGATCATGAATCTCAGTCACGTGCGCATCAATATCAGCATCAATGCTATCTAAAACACGAACCTGCGTGGTAAACAATTTATTAAGTATCAACTCAATAAAAAATATTATAATTTAGCTTAGAAACTTACGTAATCTCTCTCGTTCATCCCACTAGGGATGTAACTATCTGTCGGTGGGCGTGGCATGTGTCCAGCTAAAGGCTGTGGGTCACGCGTGATCCATCTACGTGTGATACCCCAATACCAACGCATATACGTGGTATAGTCAACAGCTGTGGGCCTCGTATCCTGTATGCAATCCCACCTCTGAACCCACCTGCCTATGTAGTCCGCACGGACTACGGCCCAGTCAGTCCGGTGCGATGTAGGGCGCCGCCGACGATTGATCTGCTCGACAGGATCTGGAATATGCTGAGAGAGTGTAAACTGCCGTAGCACACGGTCCGGTACATGCATCTCTACGATCTCCCAACAGATCAATGGAACTCTGGCTCTCCACTTGAACTGAAATAAAATAAAACATTTATCAATATCATACAGAAAAACTATAATATTCATACTTCTTGAGTTTTATATTTACCTGTTCATGCTGGAGGCCATCAAGCTCATTTCGGTAAAACTGACGGTGACGCGTCGCTGATTTGTACTGAGCGTATCGCACGTTATACCTATATGCAGAATAGCGAATATATAAGTAAAAATATTCAGGTTACGAATGAAATATGTGTGTGTACAATTATACCTGTATGCCAACGGATACTGCCCCTCTAAGTCACGGTGCATAAGTAAAGTGGGTCGTCCAATATGAATGCGCTCCCATGACCAAATCTGTATCAACGTACAGCATCCCTTGAATTCTTTATTCTGCATCAGAGATACTCTACTCAATTCTCGATACAAATATGCCAACACCGCACTGCCCCACGATAGTGCGCCGCATACACCAAAATCCTCCAGCAGTGGCAGCCATCGTGCATGTACGAGAGTCTTGCTCGCATCAGGAAATAGTACGCACCCTATCATGTGCAATATGTATGCACGAGCATGAAACTGGAGCGTCTCATCAGAGGCATCCTCTGGTATGTCGCCCTGAAATGTCTGACGAAGCCACGATAGCTTCATCGCACCACTCCTCAAGTCGGGAACCTGTCCAAGTAGCCGGCCACATACCTCCGGCCAACTATGATCGTCGGTGCCCGTAACTACCGGTCCATCAATCCGGAGCCCAAGTATGACGGCCACGTCCTGTAAAGTGATCGTGCACTCCCCTATATGCATGTGAAAGGTGTTGGTCTCTGGCCTCCACCTCTCAATCAAAGCAGTGATAAGCGGCCAATCAAGCCTGATATAACGAATCGTCGAACACGGTCGAAAACCGGCCTGAGCGATCAAAGCTAGTACCCTCTCATCCTCTATGACCCATGCCGAATGACTATGGGAATGCTCGATCATCGTGTACTCTGGTACGGGCTGCACATAAAACGAGAATCAGTTTTAAGTATATTCATTAAAAAATTACATTAATCGAAGAAATATATATCTAATTTATTCGTATTACCTCTCCCGAACCAATATGGTCTGAACAATGACTCGCCTGAAGGTACAAAACGTCGGGATTCTCCGGTCCCGGATCCATAATGAATAGACCTGTGATTAAAATATGAGCATATATACAGAGTGCATGGGTGGCGGGAAATGTCGTTGGAGTGCTCTTGGAATTCCTTTCATCCTATCGGATATGAATGTAATATGCCGCGTCCCCACACTAGGGATATGATATCTAATGCATGCAAAAAACCAAGCCCAATTCTCTGTATTTTCAACATCAACCACTGCGAATGCTAAAGGAAACAACCCGCCATCCGCGTCAACTCCGGTTGCAACAAGCAAAACGCCTTTGTATTTACCATATAAGTGAGTTCCATCAATGCTAAGAAGAGGACGGCAATGACGAAACCCCTCAATACAGGGCCCAAATGCCCAAAATACACCGGTGAACCGCCGTTCTCCGCCATCAACGGGGTCCGAAGATACTTCGTAGACAGTCCCCGGATTTTCTCTTTTGAGTGCTTCAAGATAATGAGGTAAGATCTCATACGATTTATCCCAATCCCCGAATATTTTTATCATCGCCTTCCTCCTAGCATTCCAACACTTGTGATATGATACATCCAAGTTGGTGGCTTTATGCACTAAAAGACGGATATCTTTCGGCCTTAGATCAAGATCCTCCCTCAGATGCGGTAAAATCAATCGATATATAAAAGAAGAGGACGCATTCTTGTTATTCATCTCTAATCGAGGATTGCTACAAGTGTGGAGTCCATTGTATGCCGTGATTTTGAATTGCCCACCTACTCTTGAACCCGAGCGTGAATTAAGCTTCCACGGACACCTCGCATTGCCGTCGTGGTGTCCACTATTATCTTCGACATCGTCATCTTTGCGATAGAAACAAACCACATTATAGCTTGTAGTATTATTTTTGGTTGGCCTGAACTTCACATTTTTTGCAATGGAATACGTGCGAATAGCATGGATCAATTTCTCCTTACTCTCGTAAAGATCTCCCTTGATGAATGAGAAGTCCTCGGCCTGTGTATCAACACCGCTATTAGTGCCAATAGGAACACTTTCCATCGCGGAGTTATCAATCCATTCATCTCCTTGAAGTTCATCGGGCGGCGGATCCTCTAAGCCGACATACTCATTATTAACATAAGCCCCGTCGATGTGTTGGATTTCCCCGTCATCACGATCTATCACGGTCATGCTATTAATTTGTAATCCCTCCTCTTCATCATCATTCTCGGATTCAACACTTGCATTATCTTCTTGAATTCCCGTGTTAGTATCGAAAGCATTCGAAGTGCCCACGAACGAAGGACCGCTCATGTATTGTGATTGTGTCCAACATTCATCTTGTTGAGGAGATAAAAAGCCTACAGAATCAACTTCAGGATCCTCCAACATGCGGGAATACATTCCTTCGTAGTTCAACGATTTGCCCAAATCTCTCTGATGTTTTTCAATGAACAATTCGACCGAACGCTTCTCGTCGTGTAAGACATGAATGAGACCCATATCGTAGTCACTTGATATTTGAATGCCACTTGTTCTGTTCTCCACAACAGGATAATTGCAAACCACACTGAGGTGATACTCACGTGAGTTAGTTAATGTAAGTTTGTGTAATTCATTAACCAACTCATCGAAAGTACACGATTTTGTTATGAACAACGGTCTCGTCGTGCCTCCTTCATAAACGGGCATATTATTCTCGAGGTAATTAATCTTCCCATCATAAGAACAGAGAATTACAATTCGATCATTCATCGTTACCTCTGAAGAGTGAAAAATTCAATATCAATATTACACGAAAAGCCAAATAAATATTGATTGTTACTAATTTTTACATTTAGGTAGTAACTCTAATTTCCACATTAATTGATAATTTCACCTCTAAATACGCAAAATTATTTAATACGTCTTCACAAAATTCGTAAATAATTCACAATTAAATTCTAAAATCTAATTTATATCATACATATGCAAAAATCTAAAATCTAATTTTTCTTCACAAAATCTAAATAATTCACAATTAAATTCTAAACTCTAAATACAATAATTTTCGAAATTATTGATAATTTCCCCTCTAATTTCACAAAATTATTGATAAATTACACACTAATTCTTCACAAATTTCACAAAAATTATTGATAATTTCCCCATTGATAATTTTCCCTCTATTTTTCACATTTATTGATAATTTTCCCTCTAATTTTCACATTTATTGATAATTTCCCATCTACTTTTCACATTTCTTCATAAAATTCATAAACAATTCATAATTAAATTTTAAAATCTAGATTCTTACATGTAATCACAATCAAATAGTGGGAGTATACAACAATTAGAGAGTATAGCTTTTTTTTGAAATAATTTACCTGTTTTCTGTGCCTGTATTGGCATGCCGCGTGCTCCCTTGAGCACGCCATTGAAGCTCTCAGACGCGTTCGTAGTCATCATACAGAACCGTCGACCGCCATCCTCACATAAAGCCCACTTATCAACATTGTTTGGACCCAAACTAGTTTCGATCCAATCATGTGCGGCTCGTGAAGTGAACTTGATCCTCTCTCGTATTTGTTCATAAACATATTTTTCTGTTGCACAACCGGCTTGCCAAAGTAAGTCTTGAACCTGAGCGTTTCCATACTTCTTCTTGAAGTTGTCTCTAATATGTCGCAAGCAATAGCGATGTGCATGTGGTGGCGGGAAATGTCGTTGGAGTGCTCTTGGAATTCCTTTCATCCTATCGGATATGAATGTAATCTGCCGCGTTCCCACACTAGGGATATGATATCTAATGCATGCAAAAAACCAAGCCCAATTCTCTGTATTTTCAACATCAACCACTGCGAATGCTAAAGGAAACAACCCGCCATCCGCGTCAACTCCGGTTGCAACAAGCAAAACGCCTTTGTATTTACCATATAAGTGAGTTCCATCAATGCTAAGAAGAGGACGGCAATATCGAAACCCCTCAATACAGGGCCCAAATGCCGTTGTATATGAACTTATTTTGATAAATTTTGTAACTTTCCTGAATTTTCAAATACTAAACTTTTGAAGATAAATTGTTGTTCATATACATATTCGTGTGTGTTTAATTCATGGTTGAATCATGTATATATTGTTGTTTGCAAATAAATTGGCATATATATGATTTACAGGTAAATATACAAAACCTGCACAGAAGCTGTGCATGCTGGGTGACCTGCAACTTCACGGGAGTTGAAATCCCGTGAAGTTGCAGCCTGCAACTTCACGGGATTTCAAGTCCCGTGAAGTTGCAGTGCAAATTTTCCAGAGACTCGATCTCTGGCAATTTGTGGACTGCAACTTCACGGGAGTTGAAATCCCGTGAAGTTGCAGTCACAATTTGCCAGAGACTCGATTCTCTGGAATTGCTGACTGTAACTCCACGGGAGTTCAACTCCCGTGGAGTTTTAAGCAGAAATTACGCTTCACGGGAGTTGAACTCCCGTGAAGTTTAATTTCTCCATAAACTTCACTGGAGTTGAACTCCCGTGATGTTTCGGAGATTTTTTTACAAAAACCGACCTGTTTTCAGCGCTGGGCTGAAAACAGGTCGGTTTTTGCAATTATTATGAAAAGGAGTCGGTTTTTGCAATTAAATGTGTAAAAGGGTTGGTTTTGAAAATTTGTCCTTACGTCTTGATTTGAGGTATGTTGCTAGATATATCTTCAACTCTTATCAAATTGGATCTCGTCCTAATTTCTTTTGATGCACCGCAGAAGTAGAGACATCTCTTTTTCCAATGTTATTAATCTTAAATGATCATCTAGAGTAGAAATTTGCAATCATTCGATCAATTTAATAAAGGACATGTTCAACCACCGGATCCTCTTCGACAAGTACCACCTCGGCTACTTCGGCAAGGTCAGCATGCGCTACTTCCACAGGCTCCGCAACAAATTCTACTGCCCCGCCGTCAACGTCGAAAAGCTCTGGTCTTTGGTCCCTGAGGACGTCAAGGAGCAGGTCAGGGCAGGGAAGGCGCATGTGATCGACGTGGGTCAATTTGGTTACTTCTAGGTTTTGGGGAGGAGGCGCTGTCGGTAGCCGTCTTGGGTCAGTTTGGATCTTGACAGCTTGCGGCGAGGATTGCGGTCTCGAATCTTCTCAAGAACACGCAGAAATCGTTCTCGGAGACGTAATGGAGATTCTTTTTTTTTATTCGAGTTTGATCTGGGAAATATCTTAAAACTGTGGTTTTTGAATTTGATTTCAGGGATTAAGGTGATGTATCATCATTATAGTGAGAGTTCAGGACTGGAAGCCCCCTGATTGCTGATGATGTTTGTGAGATGATCATGAAGGTAATGTCCTTCAATTTTGTCCAAAGTTTCTTACATTAATACGATCTGATGATATTTACTTGCAATTTTTTAAATATAAGGATATGAAAACATCTAATTAATATGTATGTCATGAGTGGTTCATGATTATATGATTATATCTTTTAATATAATATTAACCTGCAGAAATGGATATGAGCTCCATCTACTCCAAATGCGTTGGTGCTCATGCCTCTTAAGATTGCCTAATCTAAAAATTTTCATTGTGACCCTTAAGAGAATGTTAGTGACAATGCCCTGGCACGTCCTTTCGGAAAGTAAGTGTACAAATATGTGTAGCCTAGATCAATCTAAAGTTTCACTCCACTTGACATTATTTATATTGTTTTTTCGTATGTAATGGTATTCATGTCTTTGAAGTTGTGTTATCCTTTTGTATAATATTTTCGATGATATACATGAATATGTTTAAAACTATAACTATTTGTGAATATAACGTCAATAACTATTAAAATCTGTAGAGGCTTGAATTTTCTTTTTTCTATTTCTAAATTTCTATTACTTTTGGCAGGCATGGCATGATATAGATGGAGGTTGCAAGGTGATAGATGGTGAATGAGAGATTAGTTTGGTGTGTTGCAGTGGGAAGAAGCTAGAGACATGACGAAGGAAAGGCTTGCAGCGTTGATAAGACATGGGCTCACTGTAGTCTTTATTGTTCAAGTCTACTAATCATGGTTTATTTCTTTTCTGTTGTAGGTCTTTTGGGTAGGTTTTGATTTATTAGATTTGCATTTCAAATTTAGAGTTTGAGAGTGAAGGAGCGAGGAACCATGTAAACCTATGGTCTAAAGAAGTACATGCTTTGTAATTAGCATATTGTTGGATTTGTTCATAAAACATGTGTCAAACTCTTGTTATTTGTTTAATAGAATTGCTTTTAAATTTATTTACAAATGTTATTATTTATTTCATTTTAATGATCGTGAAAATAAGCAGTGATATTTACTTGGTTATTTTAGTTGTTAATATGCTTGAGCAAAAGGTTAGGATTTTTGACGTGAATATTTTATTGTTTTATAGAATTAAAAGTTAATCCTTATAGCAATGGTTGTCTCCCGTTGTTAATACATTATAGCAATGGTTGAGATTTGCTGACGTGGATTTTTTATTTTTTATTAAAAAAAATCTAATAGTAACGGTTGTACATGTATGAGTCGACTCATAACTAATGAGTCGACTGGTCAGAAACTTTTGCTAACAGGACTGGGTTTCGTGAGTCGACTCATGACAGTCATGAGTCGACTCAACCTGATGAGTCGACTCATGTACATGTATGAGTCGACTCACGAGCTAAAATCTGGATTCTTCGAATCTGCTGTTCATCGTCTCGTTTCACGCTTCTACCTGTGTTCTACTGTACTGTTTTACACCCCTATTCTCATGCTATTATGAGAATCATCTATCCTCAAGCTCCCATGAGGATCGCTAAGTTCCGAAGAGAAGATACACCCATATCATGTGTCCCATCTTTAGGAACTTGAAGTCCCATTTAAGTTAGAACTTTTGCTGAGGAAACTCTCGAGCTCCTCCATCTTTTCTGCACCATCTGGCCCTACTAGGAACCTGGTCTCGACGTCCGATCAGAAACATCACATCCATCCCACGTCTCGTCGTAATGACCTTTTTCCCCAAGTTGTAATCCTTTATCGATGGCTTTTCTGGAAGTCTAATGCACAGCGAGACAAACTTCTTGCTTGCATTCACTAGTCTCTTCGCTCGCGTCACCGTTTCCAAGCTTGTCTCCCTCGGAAGAGATGTCGAACGAAATATAAACCTTTCACCATCCTTAGTGAAGGTGTACTTCTGAGCCCGCCTCTCGTAGATCGCATATTTATCCCATAAGTATGGATTCCCCATTATAATCTGACAAACATCCAATGGAGGACGTCGCACATGACCTCGTCAATATACGACTCGTGGAGCATAAATCTGACAGTGCATTGATTAACTACACTCAGTTTCTCATCCTTCTGAATCCACCCTAATAGATAGGGCTTCGGATGCTTGACCGTCTTCAGACCCAGCTTCTGAACCAATGCCTCGGATATCAAATTCTTCTCGCTGCCCGAATTAACAATGGCATCAACCAAACTGGTCTTCACTTGCAACTTAAGAACAAAGAGTTGCTCTCTCGGTTCGTCGTCCTCTTTCGTGGTCTGCTTCCCTGCCATAAGGTTGAGACTGCTGTTGGGCTCTATCATCCCCGGGACTTCTTTCGGACCTTGAGCTATCATGTATGCCTTTTTTCTCCTCCTTCTTCTTCAACTCTCTTAGCTTGAGATGAGGATACTTCTCCCAGCACCGATCAGTTGTGTGCCATGTCTTCTCACAGTGACTATAAATCAGCCCTGTCTTCCCTGGATCACCCTTCTTCTCCTCCTTCTTAGATTGAGAACCACTAGACTCGCCTCCCGTCTGTTTGAAGTCTCCCTTAGCCTCGTTGCCCTTCTTTTGCTTGCCCTCGAGGGTAATAGCCTTCACGCTCGCCTCTGCAATTGATTCCACCGTGACTTCATCTCCTTTCGGACGGATGTGATCGCTCAATCCCGCCAATTTTTGATACGTGTTTAAATTATTTTTCTAGTATTTAAAATGTTATATTATATTTTATTAATATTTTTCCTAATTTCTAGAATGTTATGAGTTTTAAAAATAAATAAATAAATAAATAAAATATATAGCCCTGAAATTATTAATTCTGTGAAATATTAATTTACAGTTACAATGAATATTTTAAATAATTATTTTAACTATTGATACTATTAATAATAATTTTATGTAAATTTGAGCTTAGTATATTAATACATATGTAAATATATAAATATTGGCTGTTAATTATTTATTAATATTATTATATGGTTAATTATTATTATAAGGTTAATTATTATTATAAGGTTAATTATTAAATATTATGAATAAGTAAATAAATAAATATTTTCCATAATCTTTTTCCCCTTAATTTTTTCTCATTTGAATTCCTACCATAATCTCCCTAATCAATTTCCAATCAACCCCAAATCACTCCCCATGATTTTCTGCCACCAAATTAACTCCTTCCATTTTATTTTTCTCTCATTTCAAAATTTAAAAAAGTACCTATCGAAATCCTTCTCTTCTCCTCTTATTTCCATCAGCCATTCTCTCTCTCATCACGTACCCCTCTCATCTCCTCCATATTTCACCCAAAGAAAACCCACCGCCTCTCCTTCTGTTCTTCTTCCTCAACACCAAACCCGACCACGGCCTGCCACCCGAGCTCGACCATCGCGTGCTTGCCGCCGTTCACGCCTCTCCCGCCTCGGCACCCCGTCCGCCGCTCTGCTCTGTCGAGCCCCTGAACCCACGTCGCCTGCAACCCCGCCAGCGACGCCTCATCTCCCCCATCACTCCGCTTCAATCCAGCGCCGACCTAACCCTCTTGCCGCTACGACTTCAGACCACCGCTTCAAACGGCCCACGCGCGCTGCCCTCTGGAGTCTTCCTCCCTCGTCGTTCACGCCGAGCCCCGACGCCCAAGTTTTGCTGGCGAACGACCCACCCAACCGCAACCACCCCACGCTCGGGCTTGAGCCGCCTCCGCAGCTGCCCAGCTCGAGTTCCGCGCCGGTCGACCGCTCGTCACCCTGTGTGTCGACCGACCAGATCCTAGATCTGCAGCGAACTCCTTCGCACCCCGCCCTCGCTCCTCTCTTCTTGCCCTCGCCGTTGACGTCGTGGACGACATCTTCACTGAACGGCAAGTCCCGTAGCCACACCTCGCAGCCGCCGCTCGTGCACAGGACCGCCCTGGTCTTCGTAGGCAAGATCCCGCTCTCCTGTTTCGTAGTTTGATTATTTACATTTTTTATGAATTATTTGCATAGTTTAATTGTGTCGTATTTATCTGCGTGGGTTGTTTGGGGAACAATATTGATTTACATAATGGATATGTGATAAATGACATTTTCAAAATAATTATAAGGAATTAAAAGAATTTAATTTGGCAAAAGAATTATTTTTAGATAATTATAATAATTTAAAAGAATTTATTTTGGAAAATGAATTAGTTTAGATTAATTGTTAAGCAAAATAATTTAAAACGAATTAATTTAGAAAAAGATTATTTTCTGATTATGTAGCCGTTGTTTATGATTTATAATTCTTATTTTGATTATTTAATATGCTATGAAATTATTACACATGATTGGTTGATTGATTGTTTCATGTTGTGATTGAGAATCATTAGGAGTTTATGATTATAGTGACCTATATGACACAGTTAGGATCTAGAATCCCGTGTGTAGTTGACCTGGAATTACGAGAATTGGGATGAGAAGTCTTGGTCCATGTGAGTGGTTGGGATTGTTGATGTATATTCCGGGCTCGCGCTGGTGAAGTTTGTGTAGTCACCGGAGTGGGTCCGAGGAGTTGTGATATTGTGATTGCAGTTATTTTCCAGGCTCGCGCCAGCGCCTTGTGTCGGCCTGGGGTGGGTCTGAGGTGTGCGGTGTTATCGAGATTATTGATTGTTTTCCAGGCTCGCGCCAGTGTCTTGTTTCGGCCTGGGGTGGGTCTGAGGTATCGTGATATGTGATTATTGATATATTTTCTAGGCTCGCACCAGCGTCTTGTTTCGGCCTGGGGTAGGTCTGAGGTGAGGTGATATCGAGATTATTATTTGTTTTCCAGGCTCGTGCCAGTGTCTTGTTTCGGCCTGGGGTGGGTCTGAGGTGAGGTGATATCGAGATTATTATTTGTTTTCCAGGCTCGCGCCAGCGTCTTGTTTCGGCCTGGGGTGGGTCTGAGGAGCAGGGATATTGATTGTTGTTGATTATTGAGATGAGTGATGAGATAGTTAGTTACATGACCTCGATTCTTGGCTAAGTATGATTCTTGTGAGATATAGAGTCCTTGCATTGGTCATTCAACTGTATTATTATTTTCCCGAGTGGGATCTTGCCGTGCGCCATGCACCTGACGTACACCTGTTTTCTCTGGTGTACGTCAGACTTAGGAGAAGAACAGGTTCAACAGGAGCTAGAGGATTCTCAGCAGGGAGTGCCTTGTAGATGGAGCAGAAGAAGGAGTCGAAGCCTATTCTTTGATGGTTCTAGTTTACCTTTATAGTTCTTTCTTTTTCTATTTTCGCCTGAACGATGTATTTTGTATCTCTCCAGTATTCATTTGTTTATATTTGAATAAGGGCATGTTTGACCCATATTTTTATGTCTGGGATGATTTACCATTGATGATATGTCTATTTTTATTCTGGGTTGTCTTTATATTCTTGCTATGTGTGATCGGGGACCTGTGACTTCGCATTGTTTTTATTTCCAGACGTTTAGCGTATTGGATTGAGAAGAAAAGAAAAGAAAAAAATGGTAAGAATATATTTCTTCTCAATCTAATACGTCGCGGGCTTGTTCACATCCCGGTTCCCGTGTATTTTGGGAAGCGGGGCGTGACAGGTTTTAGTGGTGGCCCATGCAGGTCACGGTCCCGAGTCATCACTAGTAAGAATATGGTAGGCAATTTAGATACATATCATATTTCATCCATAAGACTATTCTTGAACCTTCTCCTATTTTCTTGATAGATTTCCTTTCGTCCCTATCTTATCATTTTTTGACTCCGGATCTTCCCACTGTTTCTTGTCTCGTAACCTCCACCTGATTCTTGTTTCATTGTTTCTTTTCTCGTCGATTTGCGAGTATCCACTCTCGTTCCATATCTTTGTTCTTGTGTTCTTTTAATTCTGAGGGCGGAATTTGTTTTAAGGGGGGTAGGATGTAACAACCGTAATTTTTGATACGTGTTTAAATTATTTTTCTAGTATTTAAAATGTTATATTATATTTTATTAATATTTTTCCTAATTTCTGGAATGTTATGAGTTTTAAAAATAAATAAATAAATAAATAAAATATATAGCCCTGAAATTATTAATTCTGTGAAATATTAATTTACAGTTACAATGAAAATTTTAAATAATTATTTTAACTATTGATACTATTAATAATAATTTTATGTAAATTTGAGCTTAGTACATTAATACATATGTAAACATATAAATATTGGCTGTTAATTATTTATTAATATTATTATATGGTTAATTATTATTATAAGGTTAATTATTATTATAAGGATTATTTTTAAATATTATGAATAAGTAAATAAATAAATATTTTCCATAATCTTTTTCCCCTTAATTTTTTCTCATTTGAATTCCTACCATAATCTCCCTAATCAATTTCCAATCAACCCCAAATCACTCCCCATGATTTTCTCCAGCCAAATTAATCCTTCCATTTTATTTTCTCTCATTTCAAAATTTAAAAAAAGATACCTAATCAAATCCTCTCTCTCCTCTTATTTCCATCAGCCATTCTCTCTCTCCCACGTACCCCCTCTCTCTCTCCATCATTTCACCCAAAGAAAACCCACCCTCTCTCCTTCTTCTTCTTCCTCAAACACCAAACCCGACCACCCTGCACCCGAGCTCC
>NC_033796.1:79449651-79478076 GCF_001876935.1 Asparagus officinalis
GAACCAGCCTCCTCCTCCGCCGTTCGGCCTCCGCCAGCACCTCAGAGACCACGACAGCCTGCAGCCGCCAGCGCCACCGGATCCGCCACCCCCTCGTCCTCCTTCTTGCCTCGCCGTTGACGTCGTCGACGACTCCTTCCTCTGACGGCAGTCCCGTAGCCACACCTCGGCACCGCCGCTCGTCATCAGACCCTCTGGTCTCGTAGGCAAGATCCCGCTCTCCCGTTTCGTAGTTTGATTATTTACATTTTTATGAATTATTTGCATAGTTTAATTGTGACGTATTTATCTGCGTGGGTTGTTTGGGGAACAATATTGATTTACATAATGGATATGTGATAAATGACATTTTCAAAATAATTATAAGGAATTAAAAGAATTTAGTTTGGCAAAAGAATCATTTTTAGATAATTATAATAATTTAAAAGAATTTATTTTGGAAAATGAATTAGTTTAGATTAATTGTTAAGCAAAATAATTTAAAACGAATTAATTTAGAAAAAGATTATTTTCTGATTATGTAACCGTTGTTTATGATTTAATTATTAGGAGTTTATGACTATAGTGACATGTATGACATTGTTAGGATCTAGAATCCCGTGTGTAGTTGACCTGGAATTACGAGAATTGGGATGAGAAGTCTTGGTCCATGTGAGTGGTTGGGATTGTTGATGTATATTCCGGGCTCGCGCTGGTGAAGTTTGTGTAGTCACCGGGGTGGGTCCGAGGAGTTGTGATATTGTGATTGCAGTTATTTTCCAGGCTCGCGCTAGCGCCTTGTGTCGGCCTGGGGTGGGTCTGAGGTGTGCGATGTTATCGAGATTATTGATTGTTTTCCAGGCTCGCGCCAGTGTCTTGTTTCGGCCTGGGGTGGGTCTGAGGTGATGTGATATTGTGATTATTGATTGTTTTCCAGGCTCGCGCCAGTGTCTTGTTTCGGCCTGGGGTAGGAATTGTCCGCATCTAGAATTTAAAAATTAATGGAAGTGAGCATATCCCTACATATATCATTTTAAGTTATAGGACAAGTGTGTGTGATCGGCTGTCAGAGGAAGGCTTCTATCCCATTAGGAATATAAACGTAGCGTGTATATGTATTTACGTGTGTTCAAGTATACTTTTATTTCGTCAAAATTTTGGCAGCACCTACCCGCTGTTCTCCGAGTACACTATAGTACACGGAGAATAACGAGTAAGCGCCGCCAAAACTCTGACGAAAAGAAAGTACACAAGAACATATGTAAATACATATGCACGCCATGTTTACATACCTAACCCGTCCACACTGGATAGATCCAATAAATATTTATAAATAAGCCCTCCGTCACATACGAGTACGGAAAGGTTATCGGACCGAACACGATGGTATCGTATCGTTCGTTCTATTTTCTTTGTGGGGTCGGGTCTTGCCGTGCGCCATGCACCTGACGTACACCTGTTTTCTCTGGTGTACGTCAGACTTAGATGAAGAACAGGTTCAGCTGGGAGATCATTAGGAGCCAGAGGATTCTTAGCAGGAGTGCCCTGCAGACGTAGCAGAAGAAGCTGAAGCTTAGTTATTGGTCCTCCGTTTTCTTTTGTACTACCTTCCATTTCTATTTGATCAGTGTATTTTGTATCTTTTCAGTATTCATTTGTTCATATTTGTATAAGGGCATGTTTGACCCTAATATTATGTCTTGGATGATATTCATTTGTGATATGTATCTTTTCCATTCTGAGTTGTTCATTGTATTCTTGCTATGTGTGATCGGGGACCTGTGCCTTCGCATTGTACTTATTTCTAGGCGCTTAGCGTATTGGATTGAGAAGAAAAGAAAAGAGAAAAAATAATGATATTGTATATTTCTTCTCAATCTAATACGTCGCGGGCTTGTTCACGTTCTGATTCTCCGGTATTTTGGGAAGCGGGGCGTGACAATTCCTCTGTCACAATGTTGAGGACCATCGTCTGCTGCTGGAACTCTGTGGTATATTCTTGAACGGTTTGATTGACCCTTTGGCGCAAGCCGTACCACTTGTACCAACGCTCTTCAAGGAATCCCACCGGGTAGAATTGCTTCCTCAGTAACTCCTTGAACTTGTTCCACGATACCACCTTCTTCTCCTGCTTACAGTAAGATTTTCACCACGTCAACGCGTGTCCTGAAAGCTTCAAAGTCGCGAACACTATCTTCTCTTTTGACGAATAGCCATAAAGAGTAAAATACGTCTCCATCCGCTCGATCCAGTCATCAAGCCTCTCGACGTTAACACTCCCATCATAAACAGGAATCTCTACCTTGAAGTCAATCTTCATATTCTGATAAGAATTCTTACCCCATTGATGCAATGCAGCCTTAACGGTCTCCTCCTCCTCGTCGGAATCTGAATCTACTCTTTCCACATCGGACTCAACAATTTTCTTCGAAGAAGATTCACCTTATTTGCCACCTCCATGGATAAGACTGACGAGTTGTGTGAGAGTCGAACCTATCGTCTCGATCTGCTTCTCCAATGCATCAATCCTCGTGGAATTGTCTCCTTTAGCCATCTTCTCCTTCCTTATCTTCTGGACTTCTTACAAGGAAATAAGGATCTCGCCAAGCTTCTTGTACTATGATCGAGTAAGGACCATACACAAGATGCCCCTTCACTGGATTTGATGCTCTGATACCAACATGATACGAGTTGCCGTGCTAGCACCCTTTGGTCGTGGAATTACCAAAAGATGGGTTGAGAAGAAGACGGCTAAAACACAAGAATAACTTAGTTTTGGCGAAGGAAAATACCTTCGCTACATTATGAAGAACAAAAGATTACAATCTCTCCCTCACAATCTCACTAGAATCGAGAACAACCCCTCAATCCTCTCTAAACCCTAATACAAAGATTAAAATCTCTCTCTAAGATTTTAGATTCCTAACTATTTCTTAGAACCCCTAAAACAATCATTTATATAGGTGTACAAACGTGGATGGCAGTCTGGTAAATAACCAAGCCCAAAACCAACAGGAAAACGCATAAACAGAAATCCAAACGAACCAGGAAAGCTCCGATGAGTCGACTCATGAACAGTTATGAGTCGACTCATGACCTCATATGAGTCGACTCATAACTGATGAGTCGACTGGTCAGAGACTTTTGCTAAGAGGACTGAGTTTCGTGAGTCGACTCATGACAGTCGTGAGTCGACTCATGACAGTCATGAGTCGACTCATGACAGTCATGAGTTGACTCAACCTGATGAGTCGACTCATGTACATGTATGAGTCGACTCACGAGCTGAAATCTGGATTCTTCGAATCTGCTGTTCGTCGTCTCGTTCCATGCTTCTACATGCGTTCCACTGTACTGTTTTACACCCCTATTCTCATGATATTATAAGAATCATCTATCCTCAAGCTCCCATGAGGATCGCTAAGTTCCGAAGAGAAGATACACCCGTATCATATATATATATATATATATATACACACATATACATATATAAACATATTTTATATTTGTAAAACCCGAATTTTCTCCTCTTTTCTCATGTTACTCCTACGTTCTTCAACTACCCCCTTCCCTCAAAAACTCTAGAGTTTTCTCTTGTGAATTTGGAGAGCTTTGAGAAGCGAAAAGACCTAAAGGAGGGTGGGATCGTCGGTTTTTGGTGAAGGAGGATCGTGTCTCTCACGTGTTTGGGAGTCCAACACGAATTTTTAGGCGAGTTTCATCTCCTCCAAACTCATCCCCTATTTTTTTTGGTTTTATTTGGTTTTAATGGATTTTAAAAATCTAGTTTATGTATAAAGATCACTCTTTTAAACTGTATAATATAAAGATATGGTCTTTTTGATTTAAAAAGTTTTGAAACGGATCCTTGAGTTGGATTTTAATTTGAAGAAAAGTAAAAACAATATTTTTATTAATATGATTTGTTTCAGTGATAAATTTACAAGTATTACAAGTTAGGTTTTTTTTAGAATTTCCCTCTAATATTCAGAAGCGTTATGTAGTAGAATAAACCCCCACTATGTTAAACACGAGATTTATACATGTTTATACATCCCAGGTTAACGATTCACAAGTTCTTTTGAGAAGAAATTGGTTTATATTCCTAAAATTAGTTTTTGTTTTCCTGCACCCTGATCGGCCGACCGACCCAAAGAATCGGTCGACCGACCCAAAGAAACGATCGACGATGTACCATAATCGGTCGACCAA
This sequence comes from Asparagus officinalis, assembly GCF_001876935.1. NCBI lineage: Eukaryota > Viridiplantae > Streptophyta > Magnoliopsida > Asparagales > Asparagaceae > Asparagus > Asparagus officinalis. The sequence continues at coordinate 79,453,843 of NC_033796.1, forward strand.
CCTAAAGAATCGGTCTACCGTGGTACCCTAAGAAACTACTTGTTTTCCCGCTGATCAGTCGACCACCATATGGAGTCGGTCGACTGATCTAGGCTTTTTTGTGAACATTGTTTTCTTTCCTGATGCTTTTGATTGTACGTACAGAGTATGAGTCGCACATAGATACACTTGCGTTGTTTACAAGAGGGCACATATTGGATTTTGAGCACGCATGAGCTATTGGAGGTGCGTAATCTAACATTTTGAGTTTGTCATGATAGAGTATTGGATTTTGAGCACGCATGAGCTATTGGAGGTGCGTAATCTAACATTTTGAGTTTGTCATGATAGAGAGTAATGTTTATTTCATATTACGATACTTGGAGGTGCGTAATCTAACATTTTGAGTTTGTCATGATAGAGAGTAATGTTTATTTCATATTACGATACTTTTGGATGCTCGAGTGGGGTTAGTTGGTACATCGTAATGAGACCGCAGATTGAGTACACTCAGAGTGAGTTAGTTGGTATACTGCAATGAGACCGCAATATACTACACTCCGTTATGCATCATTATGTTTTAAATTGGGTTGATATGCCTACAATTTGCAGAGCGAACGAGTTCGGTTGTGAGTTGCATGACATTACGCTAAACCACATGATGTTGTGAGCGTCGAGACTCTATATTTATTTTATTTGTTTTTCGGAAAAGGTTGACATGCCTATATTCCATAGGGTGTTCGAGTAAGGTAGTGTGTCGCAAAATATTACGATGAGCCATAGGATATGTGAGCGCCTGTACTCCACACCATTCTTTTTGTAGAGGAATCATAGTATTGTATTTTTGCTCCCATGTTATCTACCCCCAAGCGTAGGGTATAAGGTTGAAGTTTGTCATACACGACGTATACTATATGAGATCTTTTACCGGATAATTATACTTGTTAAGATGTTAACTACCAGAGGGTAGTTATGACACGACTTGTTTTGGATGAGATTTGATAATGTGATATTCTTTGTTATTTATTCTTATTCATAAGATTTGGAGTTGGTATTTAGCGATTCACAATTTGAGATACTTAGTATATACATGAGGGTTTCCTTATTTGATTATTTCGCTCGACGTACCCATTCTCGTGTTGTGGATTTTAAAATATCAATTTCCTCTTAGTTTAGTGCATATGATTTATATTATATATGCTATCTCTTGTATTTTCATACACCTAACCCCCTCCCCCTGGGGGCGATGGAGATGTTCTCGCTAGCACTTTGACGCTCGTTGTTTCTATCTTTTTTAGGCAGCGAGTCAGGCGTTCGGAGAGTCGCAGGTTGATGGAGATTCAGTTTAGCTCACCGTCATTTATTAGTAGCTAGTTAGTGCTCCACAAGAAACTTTTATTTGTTTTCAGTCTTTAGAGATGTATTTCATGTTGGAGGCTGAGTGTCTTAGTACTCTATTCAGTTGACTCTTGTATTAGAAATTTATTACTCTTATTTCAAACTTATCAAATGTTCTACTAATCTTCTGTTGAAACATGATTACATTTATTATTGGATATCTATTATCTATATTGTGTTCCTTGCATTATTATCTTTATACTATCTACTTGTACTTGCACTTTTTATTTAATTCCACTAGAGAAATATTATTATGATGGTGAAGCATGTTATTGCACAGTGTTGGGTACATGATAGGTTTGACATCATTAGGTTCACCTTGGACTGCAGTCTTGTGTGAAACCAGTAGCGTCACAACTAGCATGTCCTAATCTAGAATGCCACAATTCAGATTTAGAAATAAAATATGACAAGTAGTTCAAATTGGAAATTATATTATTAGAACTATTACAAACTACTAAAAATTGCATAATTCATGCTCAGGTACATATTTTACCATAACATACACTATTATTTTTACCTATAGAAGCTTTGTTATTGTAGAACCTATCTTCCAGTCCTTTCTTCATCAAAGTAGGAACATAGATCAGATCGTGCCGAATTCCTGGTATGTAGAGCATATCTTTGAGGATGAGAACACTATCCCCAAGGTCCAGTCTGTATAAATCAATACCTTCTACATCGAGATATGCATTGTTTCCCATATAAATTCTCTATTCTCCTTTGTTCAGCTCGATGAACTCTATGACTCCATTCTTATCCTTTGCGATATGCTTTGTCACACCGGAGTCGATCCACCAACAATTGATATCCGTCAGCACACTGACAAATTCTCTTTTACTAGTAGCCTCTTTTTCCAGATGCTTATAGCCTCCCTTATTCTCTTGCTTTTCACCTTGTGGGCAAGCAGGCCTAAAATGCCCAAACTTCCCACAATTGTAGCAGGTTCCGTGTGGTACTTTCTTTCTCTTGAACTACTACAATTTCGTTCCTCACGGTTGTGGTTTTCTTAGACTACGATTTTTATAGATTCTAGCACTATGCCTTTGGCGGACATAATTCATCTCCTGTTACACTATATTCAGTTCTGGTTCTTACCTACTGGCTATTAAGTCTTGTTCTATAGCTAGGTACATAGAAAGATCAGTGACAGATTTAATGACAAAGTTTATTCTTAATGTGGTGGTAGCCACGACAATGGAAGGGGAAAGACTATTCAATATAGTTGCCACATGCATTCTTTCTGGAATTTTGGTCCCAGCAGTGGATATGTTAGCCATGATAATCATCTTATTAATATGCTCTACGACATTGTCTCTCTCTTGCATACAAAAAAAAATTATATTTATGCAAGAGGAGTTGAATGTTAACTTCAGAGGCAGTGTCGTACTTTTCTTTTATAGCATTTCACATGTTCATGAAAGTCTTGTAAGTATCGAAAACTTTAATCAAGTTATCTTCCATGAACATGAGCATAAGGCTTTTTGCTTTTTTATCTTTCGACTTTTACTTTTCGAACCCTTTCTTTTCTTCAGGTGTAGATTTATTAGTAAGGGTTAGAGCAGCTGTTTTATTATACCATCGATATTATCATGAATAAGAGCATACCCTATTTTCTGTGTTACATATCATAATACTACCATTAAAATTGTCAAGTTTCCCTAGTTATGATAGAACGAGTTTACTAGCCATCCAATAAAGAACGAAAACTGAAAAAATCAAAATTTAAAATATGTAAAAAGTTGACATATAGACAGATATACTGATAACAAAATAAGGTTAAATATTTTTTAACAAAAAGGGAATAAATAAATTAAAAGAACTTGATTGTTCCGAGTTGACGAAAGGAGGCTCTAATTTGGGTGAGATCGTCAATTAGCGGTGTTGATTGAATAAGAAACTCTCTGATCCGAGTTGGCGAAGCTTGTATTTGGGAAGGGTCCAGTGGATAGAGCCAAAGATAATTTGATCAGATGGTCGTCGAGGTCGGAGATGATTTGGTCGGGGTCAAACTGATCTGAACTGCTCAATTTCAAGGTAGCACCCTCTGGTTGGCATGGATCAAAGGTTAGATTGTGCTTCGTCTAGAGGTGAAAATGCTCAAGGAGAAAGATGCTATGGCTAAGCAGAAGGTTCTTTTTGAGAAAGCCTTCTGAAGAGGGGTTTTTTTTAAAAAAATTGAATAAAGAAGGAAAAAAAAGAAAAAGGACAAGAAAGAAGTCACACTCCGTTCCTTCTCTGTTGGAGGCTTAAAAAAAAGGTAGCTAGTTTTGTGGTACTTGCTTTGAGATAGGAAAAATAAAATAAAATAAACAAGTGGTTATAAGAGAAGCATCTAACTTTTCTTGTTCTTGAGATAGGAAAGATAAAATAAAATAAACAAGTGGTTATAAGAGAAGCATCTAACTTTTCTTGTTCTTGAGATAGGAAAGATAAAATAAAATAAACAAGTGGTTATAAGAGAAGCATCTAACTTTTCTTGTTCTTGAGATAGGAAAGATAAAATAAAATAAACAAGTGGTTATAAGAGAAGCATCTAACTTTTCTTGTTCTTGAGATAGGAAAGATAAAATAAAATAAACAAGTGGTTATAAGAGAAGCATCTAACTTTTCTTGTTCTTGAGATAGGAAAGATAAAATAAAATAAACAAGTGGTTATAAGAGAAGCATCTAACTTTTCTTGTTCTTGAGATAGCCTAGTTATTTTCTTCATATTCTTCTAAACCATTAACCCCACTATCTCAATCCAATAAACATCTCAATTGTTGAGACTAAGTTGAATGATTTGATCAAATAGGGAAAAATTACAAAATAGACCGTTTTTGCTAATTATTTAGCAAACTAGACCGTTTTGCTAAATAATTAGCAAAATAGACCTCTTTTTGGCCAACAGGCCAAAAAGAGATCTATTTTGCAAAACAGTTCAGAAAACATACGGGACTAGTAGTCCCGTATGTTTTAATTACGGATTAGTAAAATTTTCTACTCAGAAAACATACGGGACTACTAGTCCCGTATGTTTTCTGAGTCACTAATCCGTGATTAGTTGGCTCTAAACATACGGGAGTAGTAGTCCCGTATGTTTTCCGAGCCTTGTTTTTCAAAATCGACCTCTTTTTTTCAAAAGAGGTTTATTTTGCTAATTATTTTTCAAAGTGGTCTATTTTGCTATATATTTCACAAAAATGGTCTATTTTGCAAATTTTCACTTAACCTGACATACTCTACGACTCAAACCATGTGAGGACAGTGACTGGTCGATGGTAGATATGCTTAAGCTGTAATTGTACATATCAAAGAATTACAAAAGGATACTGATCGTTCACACGTTACATAATACTATACAACACAAGCAGAGTAAAAATAAAACCAAATAGTGAAGGAAACAGTAACAGATAATGGCTCAGAGTGCATCTACTATAATTGTGGTGCAAAAGGGACCAAATATAAGCAAAATGTCATAACATGATAAACCTAGATTAGATTTCAATCCCTCAAGAATCGGAATATAGACAATAGCTAAGCGTCTTAAGACTAAATAGTCTGTCTAGGAGAGCAAATAAGTTTCCTTATATTACTCCTTAGTTTGCTCATGCATATACAACCGATCTAACACTGGCATTGTTCTCTAGTAAGAAAGAGAACAAAACAAAACCAGATCCTCAGAATAGACAGCCGACAATCAGCCAAACAAAACAAAATAAAAAAAAGAGAGGAAGGAAATGGACAATAATAGGCAAGAAATATGCATAAACAATGGTAAATTGATACAAAACATGTCACAGAAAAATAATCGTAAACATAAATATACATAAACATACATAAAATCACACAAAAACTTACTGTGTCAGTCTCCATCAAGAAATACTATCAAATACTAGTTCACGATCTCATGAATTTACAACTATATTTCTGGTTGCTAACTCTTGCTCCCTTGCTCCCTTGCTCGTAGACTTCTATGGTATTCTATACATCGACAGTAAGTGTCTCCTTGCTCTGAACATTACATAACTTGATTAAATTATAGTATCAGCATATTTAGTTATCAGCTGTTAACTCTATATAAAACGAGAACAAGCATGCATATCACCTTTAGGCTTTTAGAAGTTCAAACAAGTTCACTAGACATTGGCTGGGAATTGAGAAGCCTTTCCACTTCATCATTAGCCTCAGCTTGTATACGCCATCTCTATACAATTTTTCAATGATCATGAGGAGAAAACAATAGTTAGTAATGTACTTAGTTTCCTTGTGAATAATGCAAACTAGAAAGTAGAACACTTGCCTCCTGAAGGTTTTCTATTTCCATCATCTGCTGTATTTGTTCTGCTATGCTTTCCTACAATTAGAAAAAGAGAATGATAACAGCTCATGATATCTAAAAGGATAAAAGCCATTAACTTTGTTTGATGAAATTAGTGAATGAGAATAATAGTTACAGCATTACTGACTGCTTCAGCAGCTAGGACATCAGAATCCATTTCCACTTCAATTTCTATCATTGAGGATATCTGTAAATATGATGGAAAATGATGCCTAGAATTCATGGAAACATAAACTTAGAGAGGTTTGGATGTTCTCGTTGAAGCCTACCTTTGCATAGCTTTCAATAAGCTCAATCCTTGACAAAAGTGAATTTTCCAAGCTTTCTCGGACCCTTTTGACTCGAGCTCTTCTAGCTCTACAAAAAGTGAGAGGTCTAACATGAGTCTTAAATCACTTTTTTAATATGACACTAGCTAGATACAAATCTAATTTAACTATCCTGGAGAAACTGAGATGTTACCGATAGGATGGTTCTCCTACAGCCACGATTTTGTTCTCCAATTGGTACATTCGAGCCAACATCCAAACCTTAAAAGCAACAAACAAACAAGAATTTAGGTGTGAAGCATTGTGTAAGAGTTTTACTATTGATCGCATGATCCAATAAATTATTTTTTATCTTAACTACTAAATCAAGTCTGTAATATGAAACCTCTTTTTCAGCAGCTTGTCTAAGGTCCTTGATACAGGTTTGCAGCAGGTCGTATTGTGATAACAGCTGCTGCTTTAGAGCAACTACATCCACTGTTCTCTGTGGAAGCTGAAGCCATAGACAGAAATGCGCAAGAATGATTCAGAATAGGATAGATAAATATTGAGAATATGTTAAAGAAATATCCAACGCTAGGATATTTGACAGGATCTACAATTCCGTACTTCTTGGAGACTTTATCTTTAGATGTCTGCACATTCATGTCAGACTCCAATTATATTTGACACCAGGGTCCTACACTAATGGAGGATAAACAATAGCTGCTAAAGTTTTCTACAAGGTGCGGATACTCGTTATTCTGCAGAGGAAATAGAATACATTGTAGATTACGTGGTACTCTATGTTTTAGAAAGCTGGCTATGAGCTAGCGTTGGTGGCCTATGAATCATAACAATGATAATTAACAACATAACTAGATGGTAAAACTCTAAACTGCTACATTATGAAGTTTATGCTATTTTGTACAAACTTTATCCAAAATAAGGTTTTCATACCCCTGCATTTTATGTTTTTGTTCGACATCTTCCTTCAAGTAACATGATGACCTTGACTGACTGAGGCATGGTAAAACCACAGCCTACCACTTATAACCACCCCCTACTACTTATATTGACTTCACCTTAATAACCTAATACACTTATAATGACTTTATTTTCTTCATAGCCTTGGTCTTTCAGGACAACTCTTGGCCTCGTTTGGTGTGCAGGAATGGGTGGGAATGGAATGTCCATTCTCACTCCCCATTCATGTGTAGCAAACACACTTCTTTTTGGAAGCTAGAATGTTCATCCCCAATTATCATTCATTCCCACTTTCAAAGCTGGAATGTCCGTCTAGCACACTGTCATTCATACGCTCTCCTCCCAACCATGACTGCTTGCGTCCATGGAGGATTGTGGCGGCTATGTTTTCAATTCTGTCGGGGTGTCGAAAGTCCTTAAGTGGAGCTTCCTTACACCTATCTGGTGGCGTGGTTTGTGATGCACTGTCCTATCCTCATGACTGCACCTTCCGCTCGAGATGAAGACCAGGCTACCCCTTTCATCCAACAGTTGGTAAACTCTTCTTGGACCAAGGGATACATGGCCACAATGAGGAACGTCGTGCGGGATCACAGCAACTTTGACTTCTTCAGGTGCTTCCCTCATGTCCCGGGGACTAACTACGACCAAACTTTTAAGGACGAGTCGAATGGCTAGGGGAACACCTCTTTGTCTATTGGTTGCTTCAGGTGGCTTGTGAACATGTCCCGGGTACTTAATTTATGGCCATGGCCCAGCGTGTTGACTGGGCATTATCTACCATGCCGATTTGCTCTTCAATTCGGCTATGACCAGCTATATGTCGGTAACCCGAATACTCATCTGCAGTCTAAATGTAGCCTCATTGATGGAGCGAGAGGGTGGTTCTAGATGGTTGTAGGATGTACAGGTGCTCGTTTCTCGTTCCCACTACAAAGTCCCCCACTCTGGAAGACCCTTGCTTATTGTAAGTGGCACTGCACCACTAATGCGGCAAATCCAGGTTTCAACGTTAACTCCTCAGGGTTACTCCTCATCAGGGGTTGTTTACGATCTAGAGATGTTCCAAAGAGGAGTCGCCTACCAGGTTCTAAAGAATTTCAACGCGCCGAGGAGGTCATGGGAGGAGAAGAGACTCAGCCTTCATGTCCCCATGAGACTTATTAGGAAATTCTCGAAGAACTTGGCGAGAGTACGCTTCGGGGGTCTCCTCATGTTGAAGAACACGAGAGTTAGATACCCACTCCCTTCTTTCCAACAATAGAGGTTGCGATGGCTGGCGCACCATCCACCAAGGCGGGAGATGGCGAGGGTCCTTTGTTTGGGGAGGATTTGCTTAGGTCTGAGCTTGAGGAATTTGCTCATGTGGGTGAGTCTTTTGAAGCTTACGGCATGACATCGCCGAGCATTTTTCTCAATCCACCGGCATCTCTGCGAGGAGCCTAGAGCCTAAAACCGCCGCCGCACTCAGAGAGGCCATCTCAGGAGCTCCAACTGAGATGATGAATATACCCAGATCTGATGAAGAGTTGCCTTCTGGGCTTGGACCTCAGGAGCCCTTGGCTACAGAAGCCTTTGAGGAAACTCTTCCAGCAACTGAACCCACTAGTACATCCGTCCAAGAGATAAGAGCCAGTAAGGAAGTCGAAACACGTTGTTTCGAAAAGACCAAGGCGGGAAGCTCAAGCAGCCATCACCCCTCCCGTGGAGCGTGTCGAAGCTGAGGCTGAGCGATGTCTCTTTGCTTCGACGTCGCGTCAAGTCACGGCCTGAACCCAGTACGAGCACTGCCGACACTCTTCTTGCTCCAGGTAAAACAGCTCTACACTTGTCATTGTCTTGTCGTATCTTCAATTATGCTAACAGTGTCTTTTTAGGGCAAATGTCCTTCCAGACATTTCTGCTGAACCTGTAGTTGTTCTCCGGCACGACTACTAAAGCTGAATTTGTGGGACTACTGATTTGTCAGCAGGAACATCACTGTTGTCACGACCATCTCCACTTCACCGATGGGAACTCAGGTCCTGAGCCTACTGATAGTTGTTGCTTCTGCTGCTAACGCTTTATCGGTGCTGCCTGCAACCGAAATATTCACTCCTCCATTGGTGTCTACACAAGCAGTGGCGTCATCCATTGGTCAACTCAAGCTAACATCATTGAGCGCCACACCTTCTTCCTCCTTTGCTCGAGGGAAGAATTACGGGGTGTAAAAATCCTAGAGAACTTTCTCACAATTTTGAAAGACTCCCCCTCTCAAGTATTGGATCATGGTGAAGACTTCGCCAGGATCAAGGTGGTGCTGGAGGCTCTCCTGAATTTGATGCAAAGTCTGACCAGTTATGAAGCTGTGTTGCTATATAGGCTTAACATGGCGAAGGTGAAAAATCTCATCAGGAGATGGTAGGATCACCGTGATCGACCTCTTCTCCCTCTAGTCGAAGAGCGAGCTAGGCAATATTTGAAGCAGAGAGATGACTTCGTTTTTGAGCTTATACGTCAAGTGATCTCAAAGAAAAAGGAAGTCGAAGAGCTCGAGGGCATCGGCGAGAAATTATCCAGCGATCGCCAAAGAGTCATTTATGCTAAACAGAACAACCAGACCCTGATGGAATCTTACAAGGCCGCTCTCACTGAGATCCAATCCAAGCTGGTGGTCGTGGAGAATGATCTGAAGGAGACAATAGAGGTGCAGCAGACGCTAGCAGCCAAATAGGAGTAACAACAGATGTCGCTTCAGGCTGAGCTTAATAAGTTAGAGAAGTTGGAGACTACCGTGAGTAGCATGATGGTGTCTTTTGATAACGAGTTGTGTAGGAAGGCGTTGGAAGAAACTAAAACGGAGCATCGAAGGTCATTGGACGAACTTACGAAAGAACTTCGCAACACCGTTCGATTCCTTTAAGCTCAATTCTTCTTATGTAACCCAACTCTTGTTGTAGCAGTCACAACTATCTTATGAATAAAATTATCATTTTATCCTTCGATTTTTTTTATTTGCACAATCAGTGATTATGACTTAGGATTTTTAACAAGCCCTCAGCTATCAACGTACTTAGTGCGTCTTTACCAATTGCCGTTTGAGTTGGACTAGCCATGGTTTTTTCCTTAGCATGGTAAGTTGTTGAGAAGTTTTTCTTAAGTTAATGCTAAAATTTCTCCTATATCCTTAGCCATTCGAGGCGTCGGATTAAGTCGTAGTCAAGTTTGGTTGTGTTGTTCAATGCAACTGGGAAATTTGAAAACGAGGCTCATTACATGATAGACCTTCTTTTTCAAGGAATGGTCATTTGTGGGAATGACCAAAGGAGTGTGATGATATCGTTAGTAAAATAACGATCTCAAATATGAATAGTGACTCATCGCTTAGTAGATCAGTATTCGAGGATAAGAGGATAGATAGGGGTACATCATTCGGTAGGCCACTATCTTGAACAACGTCACTTGCAGGAATGACGGTGTGAAAATAATGAAGTCATTCAGTAACATAGGAGTATAACGACTATGATTGAAATAGAGGTACATCGCATAGTAGGCCACTATCTTTGATCGCTCTAAAGAGATAGAACGTTCAGCAAAGATCAGGTAGTGAATCATCACATGGTATATCACTGTCCTGAACAAGTGATAAGTAGGGGCTTATCATATGGTAGGCCACTACTTGATAGAGTATTTTCAATGGGGATTAAAAAGTTGATTATCAGAGGTAATCATTAACATGATAGTTTTTTATGGACCCGTCATTCTGTTAAAGAGGATTAGTAGGAAAATTTGACGGTAGATTTAACTATTAGAGATAATCATTAACGTGATAGTTTTTTAGTGAACCCACCATCCTGTTGAAGGGGATTAGTGGGAGAGTTTGGATGGAGGTGAGGAATGAAATTTTCACATTAGTTGAACTCGTGGGAGTTGGAAGAGTTTTAATGGCTTTAACAATGCTGAAGGTCGCGTTCCTCGTTATTGTTGGGGTCAAGTATTATCGCTGCATTCATGGTGTCCGAACCTGTAGCGTTGCTCAGATTAGAAATGATCTGTTTCCCTTCAATATGAGCATAGTAGTCCTCGTTGTGAAGACTTTTACATGGAAGAGGCCGATATATTAGAAGCCTATGGGTAGTACTTCTTCAGAAATTTATCATTGATAGGCATCATAATCTTATCATCATCCTGATTGATTAGGCGATATGCTCTATTTGAGTAGACCGTTTCTACTACAAATAGTCCTTCTCATTTCGGTTCGAATTTGCCTTTGTTTTTGGAGTTTAGAACCATTGGACGTTGGACGGTGAGAACCAGGTCACCCTCCTTGAAAATGTGGTGTTTGACTTTCTTGTCAAACGCTTTGGAGATTTGAGCCTGTTAAAACTTAATATGTTGTTGAGCTTGTAATCGTTTCTCATCTAACGCTTCAAGCTCTTCAAGGCATCAGCGGTGACTCTCTTTAGTTGTCATACCAGTCACAAGCGCTATCCGAAGGGATGTAATTTGACTTTCTAATAGCAAGACGGCTTCACATTCGTATACCAAGGAGTATTGCGTTGCACCTGTTGGTGTACAAACCATTATGCGATATGCTCATAGGCTTTGACCCAACTTCTCGTCCCAGTCTCGCTTGCTTGTGGAGACCAACTTGGTGAGAATTTTGATGATAGTCTTATTGAAAGCTTCTTCTTGTCCATTCGCAGTAGGATTATAGGCTATTAATGCTAAGTTTCTGATTCTAAACTTTTCATAGAATGTGAAGGCCTGGCTGACAAACTGGGGTCCGTTATCATGGATGATACATCTCGAGATACCATATTTGTATATGATGTGGTGCTTGATGAATTTGACCACATCAGTTGTTTTGACTTCTCTCAATGGAATTGCTTCTGCCCATTTAGAAAAGAAGTCGGTTATCGTCATGATGAAGTGATGTCTTTTCTTAGAAGGTGAGGAAATTGGGCCGATGATATCCATACCCCATGTTTCGAATGACCATGAAGTGGTCGAATGATGCAGATGTTCCAATGGCTGATGCATGTAGTTGGCATATATTTGGCATGCGCGACATTGTTTGGTGTAGGCAACGACATCGCTAATCATCTTCGGCCAATAGTAGACAAGTCTACACAATCGGTCCCACATTTTAGGTCCTGGCTGGTGAGCTCCACAGATGCCATCATGGGCTTCTTTAAGGACTTCTTCTGCTTCTTTGTTCGACAAATAGCGAAGCAATAATTCATCATACGACCTTTTGTACAAGGTCTGCGACAAGGAATCATAGTAGAATCTTGGCGCTCATCTACGGACAGATTCTTCTTCTTTAACGTCTTCAGGCAGTAAGTCGTATAAGACGTAATCGATGATCGGGAATCGCCAATCTCTGGGTTTGAACGCCTTGGACTCTTCATTGACCGTGTTGACTTGCAATGCATAGTTCGTTCGGAACAGTTGTCTACTGGCTATAGTGACTCACTGAGTAGTTCCCTTAGGCAGAGCTAGTGTAGCTGTGAGTGATGCCCGAGCATCGGCATATGTATTCCTGAGACGAGGCACATGATTAATGTAGAATCCTTCAAAAGAATTATCCAATGTGATGGCCGATTCGTGGTAAGGGACCAAATCCTCATGTCTGACTTCAAACTCCCTTTTAGCTGGTTGATGATGAGTTTCGAGTCGCCATACGCCTCTAGGTGTTTTACCCTCACGTTCTTGGTAGGTCTAGACTAATTAGTAAAACATTGTACTCAGCTAAGTTGTTAGAACATGGCTCCGTCAGAGAGAAGGCTCGAGGTAGTACATGGTTTTACGAAGAAACCAAGACTACTCCCACTCCAGCGACAATCGTAGCTTTAGGGCCTGTTCTAGACACGTCGTCAAAGAATAACTGCCATACCTATTCTTTCGAGACCATATTGGCTTTACATGTCTCATCTGACATATCTTGGTATAAATTGACTTTTTCGTCCAAGTGATGGTTTGCAAGAAGATCGCAGATAGCTTGACCTTTTACCATCTTTTGTGGCATGAAATATATATCATACTAGGATAGTAGCAATGTCCATCTCGCAAATCGCCAGTTCAATGTCCCAAATTGCGTCATAAATACGCGTATCGGATTGACTTTGGAGATGACATATATGGTCTGCCCAACCAAATAATATCATATTTTTTGGATCGCGAAGACAAAAGCTAAGCATTCCTTCTCGACGGGTAGATAGCGATACTCAGCTCCTATCAAAGTTCTGCTGAGATAGTAAATGGCTTGTTCATGGCTATTATCATCGATTTAAGCTAAAAGTCCTCCCAATACATGCTCCGTAGCTCGGACATATATCAGGAATAGCTTCCTTGGTTTTGTTGTGACCAATACAGGTGGACTAGAGAGATATAGTTGTTAGCCTTCTTGTTTTGATGATGATTTAACAAATAATTTATATCTAATATTGTTTGTCTAGTATTTATGTTTTGTAATCATTGTAGACAAACAATAAGTTGGAGGATGGATGGAATCGAGCCTCAACGATCATATCTAATGAAGGTTGGTGGAATTGTGGAGTAAAACCTACGCAATTCAAAGTTAAAGATTAAAGTTCAAGCTTCATCCGCAAGTGTACCAAGATAGAGCTTCGTTGAAGATCACAAGCTTGGGTAATTTAGTTTTAGGTTTTATATTATGTGTGTTAGTACCTTAAGCTCAATCATATACACACATACACGTTTTGGTTTCGTATATATATATGTATATATATACATATATGTTTTGGTTTGATAGTTTTTAAGTTTTAATATGAAACAATTGAATATAATTCGAAAATATATTTTTGTTTCATACTTATATGCATATATATATGATTTCATCAATTTTAGTTCAATGAAATTATATTTTAGTACACTATATATGTATTTTGATAAAATACTATATTCATTATTTATAGACTTCATAACAATAGTTTATATCTTTCTTCAAGTCTATAAAATTATTTTGTAATGTTTCAAAACATGGTTAAGCTAAAATATCAAAACTCATATGTTTATATTTTTATGTTTTGGACTATTTTATAAAATGATGATATTTTATATTTGGGAGGTCCTTTTTGAAAACCAATTTTTGTAACATATGTATTATCATGTTTACAATCATTTCCCAAAATTTCATAATTTTTAGAATTTATTTGATATTTTTAAATAGGGTTTTAAAATCAAAAAAATAGTTTTCAAATCTGGAAATCATATATCTGTTTGCGGTCGACCGCCACGGTCGAGCGCCCCTGAGTCCAGAGACTCAGAAAGTTTTTCAGAGGCTCCCCCCCCCCCCCCCCCGTCGACCGGATGCTCTCGCGGTCGACCTTCACTTGTCCAGAACCAACCTCTAGCCTTTTTGCTGCTCGCGGTCGACCGCGAGTTTTCCACGGTCAACCGCCAATCTGACCGTTGGATTCTAACGGCTAGTTCCTCAGTTGTTTCTCTATGGGCTTTTGGTCATTTCCTTTAGGGTTTTGGCTGAGATTTTGGGAGGCTATATATACCCCCTTGCTCTCATCTTTCAATAACCCAAGAAGTTTTTAAACAAGAGTTTAACAAGGGTTTAAGTTTGTTTTAATTTTGGTTTTAAGTTGGTTTAAGGGTTTGGTTTGTGAAGAATTCCACAAGAGGAAGTAGAGATCAATTCATTGATATTTGAACTTCAATCCATCTCTCTCTCTCTTGTCATTTATTGAAGAAGTTTTCTAAACTCTATCTAGCTTTACATTTTGTATTATTTGATTATCATTCTATTAAGCTAGTATTTATATTTGATTTTAGTTTGATTTGATTTGATTTCACTCATTGTTCACACACAACCTATTGAGCTTATTGTATTTTTATACATAGTATATTTGGGTTGGTGAGAGTTATAACAATTGAGTATGAGCTTTAATTGAGCTCTCGCCTTGTATTAGAGAACAAATCAGTTGCTGTTATTGTGAGGTGTGGAGTGTAGACGTTGATCGGTGAACGTTAAAAACCGTCATTGTGAGTGTTTGTGAACGTTGATCGGTGAGCGTTGAAAACCGACATTGTGAGGTGTAAACGTTATTCAAATAAGCGTAGAAAACCCGGTTGTGATAGTGGATTTCTCCCCGGGAGTGGGGAGCGGAGACGTAGGATGGAAGGTTCGAACTCCGTGATCATTTGCTTGTGTTTGAGTTTGCTTTGGTGTTTTATTTGTGCTTAGTGTTCATTACATTCTTGTCGCTATTGTCAATTGCCCTATCACATTTGTAGATTGTTTATTTCACCCTTGTGTTAGTTTATATATCATTGCATATATTTCACTATATATCTTATTGCTAGGATATTGCTCTTTGTTCATATTATCTATTCTTGCTTGTAACATATTGTATATCTATCTTGCAAGAATAATTTATTAATTAGTTTTATTTGGCATAAAATCGGATTGGCATAAAATCGAATTAGATTAGCATAAGACCCTAATCACCCCCTAGGGTCTAACAATAGTTTGATCTCATCAAATGCCTTCTGGCAGGTCCCATCCTAGACGAATGATATGTCTTTCTTCAAGAGTTTCGACAATGGCTGACACATGCCGGACAAGTTAGAAATGAACATGCAAATGTAAGCCAGACGCCCCTGTAGACCGCGCAGCTAATTGAGATTTTAGGGAGGTGGAAGCTCTTGAATGGCTGACTTTGTCCGGGTCAAGGTGCATTCCGTTAGCTGTGACCAATCTAAGGAATTTACCGCTGGTCATTCCTAAGAAGGACTTGGTTGAATTCATCCTTAAATACTGTGATCGCATTAGGTTGAACATTACTTGAAGTCGCAAAGATGATCACCCTTGTTACGACTTTTAACAACCAAGTCATCGACGTAGCACTCCACCGTCTTCCGTAAGTGTTCCCAGAAAATAGTGGTCATAGCGAGTTGATACGTGGCGCTAGCATTCTTCAATCTGAAAGACATTACCATATAACATATATCCCTGAAGGTGTTCGAAAGGAAGTATGCTTCTCGTCCTCGGGATACATCTTGATTTGGTTGTACCATGAGAATCCGTCCATGAATGATATCCTTTCAAACCCGCATGTATTGTCAATGATGACGTCCGTAATGAGTAAAGGGAAATCGTCTTTCGGACATGCCAAGTTCAAGTCACGAAAATTGATGCGAACTTGAATCTTCCCATTCTTTTTCAAAACTTGAACGATATTGGCCACCAAATCCGGGTGCTGTTCTTCTCGGATAAACTTCGAATCAATGAGCTTATTGACTTCGGCTTCAATTGCCTCAATGATCTGTGGACGGAATCGTCGTTGCTGTTGCTTGGCAGGCTTGGCATCTGATTTAATATTAAGATGGTGCAAGGCTACCTGAGGATCAAGGCCGGGCATGTCCTCATAGTTCCAGGCGAAGACATCAATATACTCACGTAAAAGAGCAATGAGATCCTCCTTTTCTTTGGACGATAGACTACCACTTATGAATATGGGCTTCGGATTAGATTCATCTCCCATGTTCACTTGAATTCCCTTGTCGTCAGTAGGAGGCTCGCGCTGTTCAAAGCGGGTTTCCCACTGCATGCCGAGTTGCTGACTCAAGGGATCCTCGAATAGGGGTAATTGATCATCCTTCCAAGCTTCACTTGGCTGAGTCGAGGTCATGTTAGACATAAGGCCCTTGAACATGGCCCTTATATTGGTGTCTGAATGCCAGTAGATTGATTCGGAAGAAGAGCAAATAGAATAGTCGCTCGACTCTCCACTAGCTTCGAAACACTGTGTTGGCGACGAAAATACATACCCAATCCCCTGCGAGTCCTGTCGTAATAGTTATCAGGTTTCCCTTTTGGTACAAAGGGAGTAAGCAGGGCACGCCGGCCTTTTTCAAAATTTAGACCTCCTGTTTGGGAAAATTCATATCCTATTTTCTCCATTATGCGGCGCGTTGTTGGCCTAAAATATGACAATTGAGGAGTTTCTTCTTTTTCTTCATTTCATCCCAAAGAGTTTGCAGTGGACCATCACTTTGCCCAAAGATGATGTATTCTTGGTTGATTTTTCTGCGGGTACCACGAAGATGGCATACGGAGATTCGACGCGCCGACGGTTTGTTGTGAAGGATGAGCGAATCGGCATGTGCAATGTTGATTCGTTATATAACCTCGATAGAGAATCCATCAATATATCAGTGCTTGTATCTGGTGCATCAAGATTAGATTCAACGCACGACAAGTAAGCTAAACCCTCACTATTATTGAAGATAACTTCACCGGGATCATCACCGATGTCATTTACACCGAGACTTTCAAGGCCAATCACGATAGGTTCAATGTCATTAAAGACAATACCATGTTCGTATTCAGGCTTCGTATCAGCCTCGCTGCCACTATCGAGGTCCTCAACTGGTGATGCGTCGGTCGGCTCACTATCTAGGTAGTGGATAGAATCAGTAAAATAATTCTCCACCCTTGAATGGTTGCTTTTCCGTGACCACTGTTTTAACCTTGCCATTTTTATCCACGTACTTCATGCACTGATGCAAAGTGGGTGGAACAATCAAATTATTGTGGATCAATGGCTGACCCAATAATAAGTTATAGGATGTCTCTATATCGATAACGTAGCAAGTGATATCTATCTTCAAGTCCCCCATCTGGCATTTCAGTTTGATTTTACCAAGAGGACCTGTGTTAGAGACATTGAAGCTATAGATGGTAGTCCTCGTTGCTGATAGATGATGAAGAGGGACCCTGAGATGATTAATGAGCCTCAACGGTATGATACTCAGGGCGAAACCGGGGTCAACCTAGATCCGATCTACCCGAACCAACCCGATGTATCCTGTAAAATATAAAGGTCTATCGTGATTCAGGTTCTTCACAAACATGTCTTCTGGGGAGAATGTGATATGAGGCATCCGTCCTTTAAAGACCTGATTGCATTAAGGGCATGCTTCTTGTGTTTCCTATGTTGGAATCGGCGGAATATGAGCCAGGAACGCTTCATTATCTGCCAGTGCTTCACGTAGAGCTTTCCTAGTTAATCTAGATAAATGCAGGAGCTCGAAAAACGTAATTCCTGTCGGGATGTTGGCTAGGTGGGCCAACACATTGAACCAAAAAGGACTTTTTGAGCTTTCAGGAGTCTCCTTCCTAAGCGCTTTATTATATCGGAGCTTCTTTGTTTTTGGATCACTGGCGGGTAACTTCGTTTTCTTTGCTGCTTTCTCCGTTGGCTTTGGCGAGCTATCTCCCGCCTCATGGTATTTCTTCAAGTACTCCATTCTGCCACGGGTTCCTGATGTCTGAACAGGTTATGTGGTGAATGATGGTTGTTCATCACCGGAACTGCTACGGCAAGCAGTTTCAACCCCTAGTTTGGGATGGCAGAAACAACATTACAGGACTTTTACTTTGCCTTGGACTTCTTTGAACTTGTCAACGCCATTGCTCATCAGCAAGTAGGTCAGAATGAACCATGATGACCTTGGCCTTCGGAGTGTGTAGGAACATACCCTTCTCCTTTTGGTTGGTGAGGATCAAGATTTAGGGCCTTAGTCTCTGCTTGTGGGATCGATTTCACACCATTTTGCACAAGAAGCTCCGGGAAGCCTATGAACCGCAAGGAGACCATATTTGCAGACACCTTCTTTTGTTCAGATTGAAAGGTTATGATGCATTCGTCCAATAAAGCTTGGATTTTATCCTTCAAGATGTAGCACGCCTTCGTTGGGTGATGAATCATCCTGTAGTACATGTAGTAAATAGGATCATCCGCCCTTGAAGCCTCCTCATGTCGCTTTGATTCCGGAAGCTTGATCTTCTTCATCTTGATTAAAGTCTTGAGAATCGTGACGACCTGCTCATCTATGAAGTCGTACTGCTTCTAGAAGCGGCCATCCGAAGGATTACCTTTCTGTTTTGAAGAGGGTTTGGACAAGGAAATGGTTTCCACTGCTAGAGTATCCTTCCCCTTTGAATGGGTCTGAGGGGTGAAATTTCCTTGGTTAGCACCTCCTCTCCTAGGACGAGATTCACATGATTCATCAGCATCTAACCTTTTGAGCATGCTTTTAACTTGTTCTCCCTGTCAGATCAAGTCTTTCCATGAACAAGCTTCAACAGCGCCCATTTTGGATAGTATGTTGATGGAGAGATTGTTCCAGCACATCTCGATGAGGGTGGCTTTCGAGACCTGATCAGGAGAATGCAGTGATCAGTTTCTGAATCTCTTGACAAACTTACTGACGGAATCTCTTTTCTTCTACTTCTTAGCTAGAAGAGTGGCCATAGATACTTCTATGTTATCGTCGAAGAATCTGACCATGAAAAGCCTCTCCATGTCCTTCTAACAATTGATGGACCCAGGCTCCAATCTGCAGAACCACTCAAAAGAGACCCCCTTGAGGGTACCAAAGAACAGTTGAGTCACAATGGGATCATTTCCCACTATGTGCCCAATTTGTGCCTGGAAGTAATAGATATATTGGGTAGAAGAGCCCGTGCCATCAAATTGTAGGAGGCTGATTGGCTTAAACTTTGAAGGATAATGAACAACATCTCATTCGATAGGGTACGGTCTAGTCACCCCCAGTTCTTTGAATTTTCTCTAAAGCTTCAAAGCATCAAGTTGCTTCTAAAAGTCATTCAACTTCTGGTCTATCTCTTTCTTGTGAGGGTTGGATTCGGCTTCTGATGATTTGGAATAAGCTTTTAGAGTTTCCTCTTCATCACCCCCTGTATCATTGTCCTCTTGGTTTGGATGGCTAGATCCCCCAGCTTCAGGTAAAGGTCGTTGATATCCGGATCCTGAAGCTTCGCCAAAACCTTTCTTCTTTTTCTTCTTCTCCTTTTTCTTAAGGAGCTTGTCTATCGTCTCTCTCATGAGCTTGATAGTTTTCAGTTGTTGGAGAAGAGTAGCTTGCTACTCCTCTAATCTTTTTGCCAGGTCCTCCGCATTTCCAACCATATGAGCATTTGTGCATCCACTTTGATCAGTGCTGGATGTTTAGGAAGTAGCAATGGCTGAGTTGTCAAGATCATCATCGGTATCGTCAAAAATATCTGCTAAACGCTGGTACTCCAATAGAGTTACCGAGTCGGTACGGGTGCGGGTGTCGAAAGATACCCTCTTTCTCAATAAACAACCCCCTCAGCCCAGGAGAAAATTCGGGATTAGAGGAGTCAGAAGGGCCACCCGGTCCTTTGCTTTTACCCCTGCTAGTCATATTGATTGTAACTTTAGCAGGTTCATTATTAGGAATTTGTTTTCTGGGACAAAAGCGTCTTCTTTTGGATGATGAGAGTCCGAACAGTCTAGACAGTCGCTCAAAGACAGAGGGCTTGGGTGATGGGCCCCTGCACTAGCATTTGGTAAGTACCGTGAAGATGAGTCTTTCACAGTTGCAACGAGATTTTATCTGGTTTAGATTGCGTTTACAAACCAGGTAATCATGGAGATCAGCAACATGACCACCCCTTGTTAACTCCAATAGTTTGTTTATGCATGCACAAGAATCTCTAAGTGTTAGAGATTGGCGAGCCTGAGTGGTCGGGTGAGCCTCGTCACTCTCATGCTTGATACGAGGTTCGTTAGTTGGGCGAGCCTCGTCATTCATGCGAGCATCACCATTTGGACGAACCTGGTGATGAAATTATCGTCTTGGATGAGTCTGGACTTGGTAACTTGAAAGTGGCCCAGTGGTGGAGCGAGCTATGTGCTGGAGGCAATGTTCATCATCTTGACGCACCTCAGTTCTACCAACCTCGACAGTGGGGCGAACCTGGTTCGGGAGACGAACTTGGTGTCTTGGATGAGCCTCGTGTTAAAGACAAGGTTTTCATCATCTGGATGTACTTGGATGCACGAGCAGTGATGACGAGGTTCACGCTGTGGGTGAGGTTCGTCATTTTGACGCATCTCAGTTGGGCGAGTCTTGACTAATTTACGAGCTCTAGCCACGTCATCTTGGGGCCGATAGTGGAAGCCATCCAGAGGGGCTAAGGCGCGGGCTTCACGACGGGCCTGATTCTGGCGTTGACGACATCTTACCCTTTTTTACAGCAAATTGGTCGCGGGCTCCGCAACAATTGAAGTTTGTTTGAGTTGTTTAACGACCCATTGCTTAGCCGGACGGCTAGTTTTTAGAGCCTCAACAGTCAGAGGCAAGGATCTCTTCTCAAGGCAAACTCGGGTTGAGTTGTCAGAAGCCGAATTGGCTAGAGTCTACGAGAGAGACTTTGCGGCACTTGCGTGCTTTGGTGGAACGTGGAGCATAGGAGGAGAGGAACTCCGCACACTTGGATTGATAAACTTGATGACGAGGGTTTCGACGTCAGTTCCCATGGCAATCATGTCTGACTGCGCCACAATCATTTCTTCAGAGAAAATAATATCTCCCATTGTGGTCGCCATCTTCTGTAGAGTCTCGAAAAAAACGATACGACTAGTTCTTCGACTACTTGGTCGCAAGAATAGACTCTATCACTTTGTAAAAATCTTTTTACAATCGTTCTTTTTTCAAGTACAGAAGAGGAGAAGATTGATTTGACTTCTCCTTTTTTTAATATGGGTTTAATATGGCGATGAGATGCATCGCTCGATGCTCGTGTCAAGCTTACTTCTCGTTGACGATCGGAGCAAGATTGCTTCCAACTTGAGGAGGAAATTAGCCTCTTGATGAGTGCTTTAGCTGCTTGTGGCTATTATTGCTTCTTGATGTGTGTGCGTCTAAGTTTAGGGTCTCTCCAAAAGAAGGTCCCTCTTTCATAGTTGTTCACGAGTATTTATAGGCGTTCAGTATGTAACTGGCGCTGAGATCATGAGATCAGGAGCGTAACTGACTCCTTAGATTTAGCCCACGTAGGCTCACTAGGTCTTCATGGCCGTTAGCCTCCTGGCATCGAGCCTCATTTGATAAGACGAGCCTCGCTGTGTGGCGAGGTTCGTCTGATGAGACGAGCCTCGCTGCATGATGAAGTTCGTCTGATGAGACGGGCCTCGACGCGTGGCGAGGTTCGTCTGATAAGACGGGTTTCGCTGCGTGGCGATCTTTGTCTTTGATGATTGAGCATGGTTATGTGTTGAACCTCATCTTCTGGGGCGAGTCTTATTGCCTGACGAGGTTCGTCTCTGGATGAACTTCGCCTCCTGAATGGGCTTTATTTTCTAGAGGAGCTCCGTCTCTAATGACAAGGCTCGTCTTCAATAACGAGCTTCGTCTTCTATGATAAGCTTCATCTTTAATGACTAGTTTCATCTTCTGAATCAGTTTTGTCCCAAGTGACGAACTTCGAACTTCGTTTCAAATGATGAGCTTCACCTTCTGAAGGAGCTTTGTCCCCAGTGACGAGCTTCGAACTTCGTCTCCATTGACAAGCTTAGTCTTCTGAGTGATGAGGTGTTTGAGAGCTTCGTCTAGCTGAGACGAGATTCATTTACTGAGACGAGGTTCGTCACTCTTTTGTTTCTTGACATTTTTTAGTCCCTACAATAAGACCAACAATGCTTCGGATAATTAAAAAACTAAAACACAACATATGCTAAGAATGAGTGCAGCAGAAATGAGAATATTATATTAGTCTTGTGGGTACACAAGATAGGATAAGAAACAGGGTGCATTCATAGTAAATTAAAGGTTGCTCCTATTGTGGGTTGTTGGATGCGAACCCTGATTTAAGTAACTTGTATTACATTTTATGAATAATTCAAGCAAATCGGGAAATTTGGAGAAGCTTTATGCCCGGTCAACTTGAACGTAGAGGAGTAAGAGAAGTACCATTACATCTATTAACAGATAGCTAGTATTATAGTTTAACTGCTAATGACAGTAATGGACACACTTTTTGAGGTAAATTGAATGAAGCCTTTATTATTTCTAGAAGCAGAAGAGCCACATAAATAAGCATCCGTAAGAAAGCTCGGAAGCGATACTGAAGCAGTTACCTTTCTCAGTTCTGGGAGAATGATCCTATTCACAGCGGCTTCAAGAGCAACTGACGCAACAGCAACTATTGAAATAAGTCTGGGAAGAGTGGGATCAATAATTCCAGATGCAGCATCTCCTGTAGCTAGTAAAGTAAGAGCGGGAAAAAGGATGGATGGATTGAATAAAAAGGAACGCTCATCCTTGGCGGGAGCTCGAAGCACTTGAGAAACCTGCCCACTACTGTGATTTGTGAGACACATGGGTTCCCCTGGGCTCATCCCTGGAGCCCTTGGGATCAATTTTATTAGACCTGCAGTGCCTCGAAAAATATCTGATGGAGCAGCTAATGAAATTGTCACCCTTTCACCTTCTTGAGCAGGAAGCTCTACAGTCTCAGTAGCAAATTTATGGGTAGAAGCAACTCCAGAAGGAGTGCGGACCTGAACGATAGCAACGCCACAGATCAGTAATGCAGGAATAATATATAGAATACAAAATTGAAACTTAAGGTCTGACATTTAAATGTTTAAAAAAGAGAAATTATGCCTAACACTTGAAAAGTGAATTATCAAGATACTACTGAGTTCTAATGCATGAATCATGTTCTACAGTTGCAAAGGTAACCATTATCGTACAGTCTTGTCTCTTTTACTTTGATTGACATTATGAAAAGCTTTTTGCAAAAATTTTCTTTCGAGGGCACAAATCTGAACATAAATGAAAAATCCTAGCATAAAACACATATTATAACATATTTTGGCAGTTATTAATTATTACATGTGCATCTGCATGTTAAGCAAACATCAGTTCTCCAATCTGTTACCTGCTCTTGTCATATTACCCACTTGACTCTGGCACGGGATGACCAGCACATAATTGTGATTTAAAAATGTTATAAACTCTTATTAACACATTTTTACTTGACAACCAATGCAGAACTCAATAAATACAAAAGAAATGATAAGCTATGAGTACGTGCATGTTAGGCAAATGGTAAAAATGGCTTATAAGCCACTTGGAGATGTTTAGCAAATGGCTTATTTTGACTTATAATCCAAAAAAAATAAGCTATGGTACCACATGTCCAGTTTAGTCATTTTAACAACAGTGATGGATTATAATCCACTTATTTGCCAAATACTTACTAGTAAATATTGACTGTAATCCATTAAATTTACCAAACACTCTAGATTATAATCCAATCCACTTGGATTATCCATTTGTGATTATAAGCCAAAGTTCCCAAACATGCTCTATATATCATGTGCGGTGCCATCATTAATTCACCTTTTTCCTGAAAAACATGAAGATTCTTGTGGACTATGACTCTACATTGAGAAGATCTCAAAAAGATTTAACTTTAAGACTATCAATTACGTCAATGAT
>NC_033796.1:79478086-79500715 GCF_001876935.1 Asparagus officinalis
ACAACGGAAAGAGCGAGTGCTTAAGCTCATGCTTAAGGTAAATAACAACCTTTCGTATTTCACTTTGATCAAGAAAGAGAAGAAAAACATGCATGTGAGTATGATAAATTTACCATAATTGACGGCCAGTATGTCTAACTAATGAGAATGACAGACACAAGGTGCAGATAGTTGGACACGACGTGGTATGATAACACCACACGTTTACATATAAAGATGCAGATGAAAAAGAGAAGATTAATATGTCAAAATCTTATTAACACCCATATAGGTAAGAAAGTTGTCTTATAAAGATAGACAAAAACAAACCGCAAAGTACAGACTAGACTAGAAGTTTTAAGAAATACTTATGGGTTGTGAAAATCAGATGTGAAAATGAACAACAAACATCTGCATGAAACCATCAAATAAGCATGCACATATATGATCACATACTCTACACATGCACACAAGTACATATTAGGTGTTTTGTGGTCGTTATGCCAGAACGAAAGGGCTGATGGTTGTGAGTTATGGTCCTTAAAATCACAAAGGTAAGAAGTACATTGCTCTTTCTGTATAGAATTCATTGTTGCTTACTTCAGTAACGTGTGTAAGGATCTCATCGTTGGAGACTGGATTTGGATTCTTGACCTACCAACAATTTTGCACTTGTTCACCATGTTCTAGAGAATCAAAAGTCAAGAAACTCCTAATTTCTTAGGAATTTCTTGTTTAGGACCTTTCCTGTTTTCTGTTTCTTTTAGGTCCATCGACATAGAGTAATTCATCTATCTAACCCCCTTTATACCCGCTAATATATGTATTCTCACGCAATGTAACTTTAAAAGATAAAATCTACACCCGCTAATTGATTGGAGCCAGCATTGAAACTACCAATCTTACTCTAAAGTTACGCTTCAAACTCTGTTGAGAATGGTTGGTCCAAACCATTAATCTCACATGGAAAAATTGTACAACTCAACATGGGTATATAAGTGGGGGATTGTCTCCATATAGTAACGAGGCCTTTTAAGTTAAAAACCCCACACCTGTGGCCCAAAGGTGTTTAAGTTGGGGACAATATCGTTACTATATGCTTGGACCGGCAGACCCGGTTGGTGCTTAGGACCCGACCCGTGTGCTCTCCCCTAACAATTGGTATCAGAGCTTGATGGTGAATCCACGCACTTGTGAAGCAGTACTGGTAGCTGGACTTGGTGGAGTCAGGAAGAACTCGGTAGAACCTAAGGTGATGAGTCGCTACAAAAAGCGTCCCGATAGCTGGACTCGGTGGAGACTATGATGGAGTTAGACTCGGAGAAGTCGGAGGTGGAGTCTCTATAGTCCTACGTACACCCAGGGGCAGTCAAGGTAGTTGTGTCCGTTCCTCGAGTAAGGTAAAATAGGGGTGTACCTCGAGATGTGCATTGACCAAAGGTGGACGATCTTGTAGACAATGTTGAGTGGTGGTCTACATGGACAGTTCAAAGGTGGATTCATGGTGGACTAAGGTATAGGTCCAGGTGGAGCCGGGTGGATCGGTGTTAGTTCAAGGTGAAACCAAGGTGAACTGGTTTGAACCAAGGTGGAGATTGTTGAGAATGGTTGGTCTAAACATTAATCCCACATGGAAAAATTATAGAACTCAACATGAGTATATAAGTGGGGGATTGTCTCCACATTGAAACAGAGACCACAAAGTGCATCAATTAGGATGGATATACATAAGATAATTATTAATGGAGCAAGGAGTAGAGATAGGTTTAACAGAACTTGATTGAATGCAAATAAAAAGGATATCATAGTGGTTACTTAATGAGGAGAAAATCCTAAACAGAACTAAATGGAAGAATAGAATTCATGTAGCCGACCGTAAAAATTTGGAACAAATATTTGTTGTTGTTGTTGAGAATATGGAAAGCTTACAATGCATCATAATGGGAAAAAGGAGTAAAAGAGAGAGGAATCTAAATGACATGAATAGAAACAATGTCAACAATAAAGGTATATGACTTTTGAAAAAAATAAATATTATAAAGTACTTGGAGAAAGCATGTACCACAATGGAGTGCAGAGCAGCAGGGTTATCCCCTTTTGAAATCTTTAGAAATGTCATAGCCCTTCTCCATGCTGAATTATCCATGCTGCGTGCGGCAGTAGCAGATCCTTAGAAAAAGTGAAAATCACTTAATCAACACCATATGCTGTATAAAACATTTATCTTTCTGCTTAGACCCATGTCTTCATTTTGATATTCGCGTAAACAGCATGTTGAAGATTGGTGACACTAACTCAAGAAATAAGCATCAAAGCTCTTGGCAGTTGGCAAACTTATAAACTAGTGCCAATGACTGAAAACTAAATAAATAACTAGAAAATGAAAAAATTTAGCATCTGCAGATATTTAATTACCAAAATGAAGGTGAGAGGAAAAAGAAATGAACAACAAGAAAAAATATTACCGACCTAATCACTTCTGAATCAATGCTCATGACATCTCCAGATACAAGCTGATACTGATAGCGGCACTTGGAGCAAGAAGCAACCTGAAGTGGGTTGCTAAAAGGAGATTAGAGAATGTACATAATGTTCTAATGTTCTTTTCTATAGAGAAATAGAGAAGGTAAAGTTTTTGTATTCATCTAACCCTAACCTCTTTTAAATAGAGATTAAAAGGATATTACAAAATAGATATACTATAAAATCATATTGAATCAAATCTAATATTTCAATAATATCTCATACTATTTCCTAAATCTAAATACCAATAATATCTAACACTCCCCCTCAAGCTGGAGCATATATTACTATATATGTCTAGCTTGTTACAAATTGAAATAAAACAGCTAGTTGCGAGAGCTTTGACAATGTCATTTATGTTTGAAATACTTAAACATGTCAGCAATCAGAAAAATATAGTAACAATCAGTAGAAACCCTAGGAGAGTCAGCCAGTAGAAGCAACGTTGAAATCAATTATGTACTTTGCATCCAAACATCGGCAGATGACGAGGAGCGATATTGTTCACGGGGATCAATAGATGTGGGGTTCTTGTTCATCATCGAACAGTACGGTGATGAATAGTATCATTTTCCCTTTTTGAGTTTTCGATAAAGATTTAGTAAACAAATGAGATAGAATTCAAAGATGTTGTCGAAGCCACCGATGATGTTGTCGTAGCCGCCGAGGTGAACATGAAGGCCATGCAAAACCCTATCGACGGCCTCAAGATCTAGAAAGGTGAGAGAAGTTGCTAGGATTAAGTATGTTGTGAAACCATGTAGAGAAATAGAAAAGGCTAATATTATTATTCATCTACCCCAAACCTCTCTTAAATAGAGATCAAGAGGATATTACAAAATACGTATGAAATAAAATCATATTCAATCACATCTCATAATATCTCAACAATATTTCATAATATCTCCTAAATCTAAATACCAAATAATATCTAACACTTAGCAACCAATTTGATGTATGTAGAGCTCTCAATTGTTTGGGAGATCATAATTTAGCACAATGGCTCCTTCTGAGGCATGTCCCTATGCATAGCAGAGATTGTGAAGTTGTTGTGCATCTTTTCTCTTAAATCTAAATACCAATAATATCCAACATTTTCAACTTATTTGCAAAAGAAAGACCATCACAGACATTTAGCAAAAATGTCATGCCTAGCTTTTTGGAGATCTTGGACTAGTTAGCTAAAAGCTAGCATGAAAAAATACTCTTCAATTAACAAAGAATCTCATCTTTTAACCATAGATATGAAAATAGTGAATAAATGATGTAATTACCGAACAGTAAAAATCAAGAATAGACATATCTTTAAGGAAAGTGTTTTTTATTATATGATGAATAATGAGAAGGAATGACTGGAGATATAATAACGAACAGTAATAGATTCTATAACAGAAATTTACACTCAACACATACATTCAAATGAACACAAGAAAAGATAAGGAAGAATGTAGGAATCATTAAGTACGCCAAAGGCGAAGAAGCATCTGATGGCAACTAGCTATTCCAGAAGGAATATCTGTGAGCTTACTTGAATGCCTTGTTGAGGCTGCGCAACAGCAACCGCTATTGAACAGATAGGACATCTAACAATCATCCCAAATGGCACCTATAAGAAAAACATAAGATGTATAAATCATGCTTAAATTCTTCCTAGGAAACTTTTTTGATTCTACTTTCCATCAATACAACGATACTTAATAACAAATTATCTCAACCTATTTAGTGCAAACAATATTGCTGTATGAAACGTTCAAACGCCCTATGAATTATTCTATTCTCATATTTTAATTTATAGTTTTTCGTTTAGTCCCTCAACATCTCTATCTTTGTGTCATTTTCACCCATTTTTTATCAACTAGTAGCACTTTATCCTGATTTATAAATCACCAAATAACATCTGACATTTTGTAACTCTTAATGGTTTGTAATACATAATGACTAATTGAATGCCATGAGATTTTGTTATTTATCTACCTTAAAATTGATTGAATTCACAAAATTAAGATTGTATGGACTTCTTTCTCATCCAAAATGACAAGGGGCTTATCAATTTGTAAATTGTGAATAAAGCACATGCAAAAAGCATTTAAAATGGATTACATGTTTTCCATTTAAAATGAATTATATGTTTTTCTTCACAAAAAATATATAGGTCTCATTTAAAAAATTGGACAATTTACCCAATCTATTTCAACCCTAGAATGAGATACACATATTTATTTATGTCCTTGATTTTATATTTGTCACCTATACACAGTAGAGTTATATCTACTA
Source organism: Asparagus officinalis (assembly GCF_001876935.1). Classification (NCBI taxonomy): domain Eukaryota; kingdom Viridiplantae; phylum Streptophyta; class Magnoliopsida; order Asparagales; family Asparagaceae; genus Asparagus; species Asparagus officinalis. The sequence continues at coordinate 79,482,863 of NC_033796.1, forward strand.
ATCTGATTTGTTGTATGAGCTTATCGGATATTTAAAACTAGCCCACGGTCTCGAACAGCAAGGGTGTTATTTTAAAGAATAAAAGATATTTGTCAAGAATGAAAGCAAGGAAACACCATATAGTTTGAAATTACCTCCGCCCCTAAAGAGATGCCCACTCGAGAAACATAAGTAATTATCATGATTGCATCTGAAACTCGCAAAGATGCTGCCAGCCCCTGAACAAGTAGAGAACATGTACGCACATCCGGCCTAGCCCAACTCCATCTATCAAGATCTGAGATCTTTTCACTCATGCCTAAACATATTGAAAGCTTTAAACCTCATTTTATAAATTAACCAACGCCAATAATACTCACAAGGTGATGTACAAAGAAATAATGTTCTTCGTATGCTTATTTAATCATGAATATATAAATAAAAAGCACAAGTACACTTAAAAAAACTAAGAACATGAACCAATATAGAAACTTATAGAAAAGAACAAACATCCCAACTCTAGGTAGTAAATCCCAATCATGTATCATTTAACCATAAGTGAACAAGAATTCAGCAAATAAATTATACATTCCGGTTATGTACGCTTTTCAAATTCAGATCATGCCATCAACTGGAAAGTAATTACCAAATTAAACAAATTAGGAAAGTTGAGAACAAAAAAGCAAGATGCTTCACCAAAGATTGGAGTCATTTATAACCAAGTTTCTCTTAACCTTCACAGTGAAATTACAGAATTTGTAATTTGGAAACACAACTTAATCATCTAATTTGACTTCCTTCTCTCAATCTATGAATTCATGTTATCAGAACCCATGTGTTGGGCCTGTTGGCTTTAGTAGTAACCAACTCCCCCCTTACCGTGTGAAAGTGAGTGCGCAGACATTATATCAAGTCAAACAATACCCAAGCCGAACCACCTGGGCGCTGAGATTTGATTCATTATAATTATTATATATATATATAATTATATATATATATATATATATATATATAATATATATAGAGAGAGAGAGAGGAGAGAGAGAGAGAAATATGGGTATGCTTGGTACCAAGCACAAATTTTGTGCTTGGTAGTGATGTGTCACATCCTCATCCATCATTACATGTGAATGTGGTCCACATTTGAATGAGTGGAGGGAGATTTGACACCTCACTACGCAAGCATAACTTTTTATGTTGGTACCAAGCATACCATATTTCTCATATATATATATATATATATATATATATATAATATATATATATAATATAATATATATATTATATATATATATATAAAATTTTTTTCCATAGGAAGAGGCAGTCTCCTACTACTTCTTCCACTTCTTCTTATATTCCTTAGATCTAATCGCCATCTCCTATTTGTAACTATTTATTTAGAGCTCGCAGTGACGCGATTATGTGGGGATATCTTCCGAATTCAGATGTAGTTATCCACGACTGCTAGAAGATTTCTGGATAGTGTGATGCAGCAGAAAAAAATATAATCTTCATTAGATATATCTAAACTCACGTGATTAATTGAAGATAGCCAGCATAAGATGTTGTGAAAGTGAGTGCGTAGATGATTTTATCAAGTCGGACAATACCCAAGCTAAACCAGCCTAGGCTAGGATATAGGTCTTATCCTATATATACTCATCTAGAGGTTCGTGAAGAGGCAGTCTCCTACTACTTCTCCAACTTCTTATATTCCTTAGATCTAACCGCCATCTCCTTTCTTTAATTATTTGTTTAGAGTTAGCAGCGACGCGATTATGTGGGGATATCTTTCGAATTCAAGACTTTCAAGTGCAGTTATCCTTCAACCGTAATTAGATTTCTGGATTGTGTGGTGCAGCAAGAAAAAAAATATGATCTTCATTAAATACATCTAAACTCACGTGATTAATTGAAGATTGTCTGCAAAGGATCTTTGTGCATGAAATACTCTGTATTTGTTGTGTTAGATTGCATCTAGTAGATTAGGTGACAGATGTTGACTACTCATATCCTATAATGCATGTTCAATAAAATATCATGTCTACACAAATAAGAGAGCTTGATTGATCAAATGGCCAACAACTAAGAAATCTAGACCTAACTAAAGATAAAATGTAGCTAACTACCATTAACAAATTATAGTATATTTCGCTTAGTTGTAATGAAGCAAGATACAGTATAATAGTATAGCACATCAAGTGATATGCAATGAGGTAGGTTGGTTAATCGGATTAGCATTTGGGATTTCGGTATACCTATGAGTGTTTGGACGGGTCATTGCGATAACTATGCAGTATGCAAGTGTGATGTGTTTGAATTTGATAGAGGAAGAAGAAGAGGAACAGAGGAAGAAGATAAAGAGAAGAACTCAAGGATAAGCAACAATAATTCTCGCTCCTCCCATCCTCTCCATTACAACAACTATATATAACTACACTAATATTATCTCTACTCACTAACACCACTCTTCTCTCTACAACTACCCACTAACACCACTCTTCTCTCTACAGCTACCCACTTATCCATGTTGTGAATATTGGTTGCACGTATCATCCCCCCCCCCCTAAGGATCATTGTCCGCAAGGATAGTGAAAGGAAATTGCTTTTTGCCTCTCTGGTTCTTGTTGAACATTGTTATCGCCATCGATCATGAATAGTTGTGGACATTTACAATGATGACCCGGAATGAACTTCTCATCACAATAGTAACATAACCCCTTCTCTCGACGGTCTCGCGCCTCTTGATTAGTAATTTGACGGAATGTTGTTGTAATAGTATTTGAACTTGCATTCTCATTCTGAGCTGGTGGAGGACCTAATACCTAGCTATTGGGTTGGGGGTGGTCGCATTTGATACCACGGAATTTGGTTGGGAGCAAAATGGTTGGCTCGGTTGCTTGTGTAACCGATTTCGTTCCTTGATTAGTCGAACGACTCCTATTGCATCTGCCACGGTCTTAGGCTACTTAATTTTTACATCGAGACGAATGTCATCATAAAGCCCTGCAATAAAACAACCAATGCGGAAATTTTTGGGTAGGCTGTCAACGCGATGAGAAAGCTTTACAAAAGCTTCCTGATAAGTTGCAATAGTTGAGTCTTGTTTAAGCGAGTTAGGGCTTCCAACGGGTCTTCGAAGTCTGTGGCCAAAACGGAGAAGGACAGCTTTGGTGAATTCATCCCATGTAAGTGGTTCGCGAAATTTCGTCAACCACCTGTGCCATTGCAGGGTGATGTCTTCTAAATGGAAGGAGGCCAGTTGAACTTGTTGGTCTAGTGCAATGTTCTTGAAGTCTAAGTATTGCTCTACCTTGTAAATCTAGCATGTTAGGTCGTCTCCGTTAAATTTTGGGAAGGACAACTTGAACTGTTGATGAGAGTGGTCATTGATAGTGTTAGAATGAGAAGTATGTGGGTGAGAGGATTCAACACGTGGGCTAGTGTTTTGACTATGGGAGGCTCGAAGAGCTTGAAGCTCAGTTAACACTTCCTGTAAGGTTGCATTCACATGATCGAAATTAATCTCTTTCGTGCTAAGATTTCGTTGACATCGTTGCAGAATTCTACATTTGTTTTGCCGCGAGTGTCCACGGTCAGAACCTGCTCTGATACCAATGATGTGTTTGAATTTGATAAAGGAAGAAGAAGAGGAACAGAGGAAGAAGATAAAGAGAAGAACTCAAGGATAAGCAACAATAATTCTCACTCCTCCCATCCTCTCCATTACAATAACTATAATAACTACACTAATATTATCTCTACCCACTAACACCACTCTTCTCTCTACAACTACCCACTAACACCACTCTTCTCTCTACAACTACCCACTTATCCATGTTGTGAATATTAGTTGCACGTATCAAAGTGTTGTGTGTGTGTGGTGCCATGCACACAAACGAACAAAATACAAAATCATATATGATTGAACCACCTCAAGTGAAAACCCTCTTTTCGTTGCAAGTTCAAGAAACTAAGGAGGCGGGCTGACCATGAGAGACGTGCCCATTCTATGAACTTCAGTTGTTCGAAAAGTCTAGCTAAAGCTAAAAGGACCTATAAGCATGTAAATTGTAGAGAGCTCTAAAGAGAAATCAATGTAAGGCTAGCATGAACCTGAAGTCCCTCTTTCATTTGGAGGTTAAAAACCACCGAGTGCTCTTCTCAAGAGGAAAACAGAAGGAGGTCCTTTCGATGGTGTAAGTACCAACACTAAGAAAAAAAATCAGAGAAATGACTGCGGAGAACTTTGTTATTATTCAAGAGCTGAACACATGATTCGAATAAAGAAGATGATCATAATGTCAATAAATTTGGAGCATCCAAGGTCGAAACACTTGAAGAAGAAGAGGAAGATCTAATCCTCTGCCAAGGAATTAACTTACGATGGTAAGTCTTCAGCCAACGACTCTATATGAAGGAAGATCAAGGACTGCAATCTAAGAATACACCCAAAAAATGGTTTCACTTGATCTTCTTGTCCTAGCATATATGATTTTCTATAGAAAGCCCTTGGTATAAGAGCCCTCTATTGACCTCCTAATCGCTCTTACGCCGTACTCTTGCTAACATATCAAACCCGATCAAACTCTTCAAACTTTAATTTCGTCTTGGCATTGTCGTATCATATGAATTCTCACATGCTTTCTCTTCTAACATGTAGTCTTGTCAATTTACTCTTCTTGCATGGAGTCTCCCTGGCCTCTCCTTGAATATAGTCTTTCCGACATCATCTTCTTTCATGCAATCCTGCTAGTCGATCTCTTCTTCTTGCATGCAGCTCCTCCGACTTCCTCTTCTCACACACAATCTCATTAGTTTTCTCTACTTGCACGCAATTTTGTAAACCTTATATTCTCACACGTATTCCTATCAACCTCTTTTTCTCGCGTGTAATATTGTTGACCTCTTCTCATGAGCAACCTTATCAATTTAACCAAGGCGCTTAAGAGGCGATCACCTAAAGCGTGAGGCTCCTCGGTGTGATGAAATGCCGCCTCACATGTATTGCGGTGCGATGCACTTCACTGAGGAGCGTGCCTCAGTGAGCTTGCAAAGTACATAGCGCTTCAGTGTAGGAGCTTAGAGGTGTTGCCTCAGTGAAGTGTTGCGTAACTTGGGTTATTTTGAAGAGGGTATTTTATCTGTATTTTCCCTAATTTAAACTAACGCGCTTCACTTGTAATTCCAAATCCCTTACTGCATCCTCTCTTCACCCTAATCTCCCAAGCAGCTAAGCTAGTGAATAAAAGAAACTAGGGGATCGTCCTTCAAATGTCTGCTTGTGCGGCTTCAGTAAGCCCGTTCGGCGAGTAGCGAACATCCTCCAGCGATCAAGTTCCTCAGGTAAGCATCATCAGGCGAACATCTTCCACAGCAAGGTAAGGTGTTTAATTTTTTAAGTGATTTTTTTGAACCCAGTTCTTTATGTTGGAGATTTTTGCTTTTTCTTTCTTTTTTTTGTTATGGTGGTGTTTGTTGAATAAAAAGCACATCAGTTTCCTTTTTTGCCTTTTTCTATTTTCTTTTTTGTTATCTATTATTCTTTCTACTTCATTGATGTTTAGAGTCTTTGGACTATCGTACTAAATGTTAGACTGTTAGTTGATTAATGTAGCACTTTTATTATCAAGTTGATTAAATTGCTTGATCTAGTTTGATTGTTAGTTGATTAATTTAATTTATTTAATTTATTTAATTTGAATTTTAATTGATATAATTTGACTATTAATTTAATTAATTATCTTATTAAGCAAATACTATCGGATGCAATCTATTGATAAGAGAAATATCGGATGGCTAAAATTAACACCGGATTGCAAATATCGGCGAAACATCGGGGGTATGTAGTAAATACCGAAGTGTCATATCGGATGATGTGCACCTACAATATAATGTTATAAATTGTAATCTAAATATACTTGAGGAAATCAAAGCACATAAAAATGTAAATAATATATGCTTGAGTCACCAACTAATTGTGAAAACTTAATTTGCGAAAAGAGCCTACAAGACACTAAAAGCTTAATAAATCTGAAATTTTTGCTAAACAAAATTAAACAATATGTCACAGACATATTTTATTTCTGACAAGCAATATAGGAGGACATTGGCCAACATATCGGCTGATATCGGTCATTGTTGAGGATATATTGTCCAAAAATTGCCATAATATAGTAAAGGATATTGTGATAATATAATTGGTGCAAGCCTTATGAAAGTATATATTGGATATATCAGATATTTAAAACAATGGATAAGAACAGGCTTAAAATTCTCTAAGATGCTTGCAAATCTGATATTATTTTCTGGCGTAGATTCTTCATTGAATCATTGTTGATATAAAATATATTTTAAAATTTCTTCAACAGCTAGTGGTGGTAGGGGACAAGATTCTATGTGGAAGTACACTAGTTGAGGAAAGGAACTCCAATAAACACAAATGCATTTACTATAATAGGATCACAAATGACAGTATACCATGCAAATGGAGCATCTTATCAATACGGAGAGGAAATGTAAAAAAAAATCCTTTGTAAAAAAGTCCCTTCTAATGTGATTGACGAGTTAAAAGAGTATGACGAAAGAAAAGAGAGTGCTAGAAGACAACAAGCCACGGAAGATTACATGTCGAATCTTGGAGATGAAAACATAGATAAGATAAATGAAGATGATGAGCTTGAAATCGAACAACTACAAGCAACTAGGAACAACAAGAAAGGTGCAACAACTTCTATATCATCTACCTTAACAGGAAGAGGAAGGGAAAGCTAAGGATGATAGAATAAGAAAGTTGAGAGAAAAAAAATATTGAATAAGGGCTAAACAAAGATGCAGTGGCTAATCTGCATCAAGAAATTACATGTTGATGGTATCAATTACGACATCCTTTTTGTGCAGCATGACTTAGGTCCTTCAAGATTATGTTGGTCTGTGAGGGATTTTGGGCCTAAATCGCCACATCTGACATTCAACTAATCAAAGGAGTCATTGTTTAAGAAAGAGCTGAAGTACATTCAAGATCTCATACAACGTTATACGGTGATTTGGGCTAAATAAGGTTGCTCTTACATGTCAGATGGTTGGTCAAACAGAAAGGATATGATCTCGATAAACTTTCTTGTAAACTTTCCCCATAGCACGATGTTTCTATCCTTTATTGATGCTTTCGATGAGATCAAGTCTGGTGTTAGGATGTTTGAGATATTAAATGAGTATTAAGAAGATAGGACCGAAGAATGTGTAAGTTGTTAAAGATAATCATGCTAGTCTTAAACAAGTAGGTATGAAATTTTAGATATTGATTTTTCATCGGTATGATATGGATTAATGTAATTATGTATGATTTTGAATTCTAATAAAATATTTAGTTGTTGATCATAGATAATACTTGTTAGATGAATATCATCATAGGTATTGGACGTCGGGTGTTACCGTCTCTACCTCGTCCTGCAGGATATTAGTAAATTGTCATTTGTGAAAATCATATCGGGTCGTGCCTGTTTGTGGGGAAATTTGTAAGAAGAAAATGAATGAATTGAATTTGATTTATTCTTTCTAACTGCTTAGAAAAAGAACGTTTATAATTCTCTCAATATAATTTCTCTCTAATTGACTTTAGAAAAAGAAATTACACTCTTCTTAATCGGAATCCCGATTTACAAAAGAGAAGAAGATCGACGGAGATCCTCCCTTTTGTTTAAGTCTGGATTCTTCACGGTGGCGATGGAATGCCTCTCTCGAATACTCGCGTTGAGTTTGCTTTTCGTTGATGATCCGACGTTTCGCTTCATTTGAACGTGGTTGATTCCTCTTGATTGATATCGAGGATAACTTGCATGGCAAGTTTGAAATTAACTCTTGACGAATTAATAACTCAGAGCGAGTTTTAGAAGAACTTACAGAGCAAGTTTTGAATTCTGATCGAGTTGAGAAGAACTCTTAGAAAGAGTTCAAGAGCCAAGCCGAGTAATCTCAAAGGCTTCAATAAAAGCCTTCCAAAAATGATTCAAGGGTTTCTTCAAGTTGCTGATCTCTAAAGCTCCAAGAAGATCTGAAGAAGCCGAGCCGATCTCCCAAAATTCAGATCCGAAAAATGATCTCTAGATCCAAAAGATGATTGCCAAGATCCGATCTGTCAAAAAGCCAACGATCCCAAAAGAGATACTCGAACTCAGTTGAGTTACCCATGTTTATAGGGGGATTAAGGGGGGTGTAACTGCTCTCTTAATCCGCTCCTAAGTCGGGCAAAAATCCCTGCAATCATAGGGGAAAACGATTTATAAAACCGTTCAGCTCGAGCTTGATCGAGTCAAACGCCGAAAATGACGTTCTGGGTTCGAACTCTGTGTTTTAGACTTGAAACGCGGAGTTAGGCCTATTTGGTGGCTTAGAACGCACGGGTCACACTGTGTTTTGCCGTTGCAACGCAGATCTGACCTGTGCGTTTTGATGTTGCAACACAGGTCCGACCCGTGTGTTTTGATGTTGAAACGCAGGTCCGACCTGTGCGTTTTGATGTTACAACGTAGGTCCGACCTGTGCATTTTAATGTTGCAACACAGGTCTGACCCGTGTGTTTGGACTTGAACGCTTGGGATGAACCCTGTGTTTTGATTTGAACAGGCCGTCAATTTGTAGTGTCTTTTGCTAGAGCGTTGCAAAGATCGTCACCTTGTAACCTTCATCTTGGCTCTTTAAAAATATGAGAGTTGTCAGATTGTCACTCCCGATGTTGATTGTGAAGGCTGTTGAATAGAGCTTTCATCAATTATTATGAAGGTCGTTAGATTATAACCTTCATTGATCTACGTCAAAGTCTTTAAATTGTAGCTTCTGGAAGCCATCAAATTATAACTTCTATCATCGGTGTTTAATGGGAATAAGCTACCTGCAGTGATTTTTAGACAACCTACAAAATCCCCTCCAAAGTTTTCAAAAATTCACGGTTGACTGAGATGAATTTTCGTAATACTTTGGATCTCAACTCTGATCATGGAGCTATTGATTCCTTGTCACAAAGGAGTTGTTCTCTGTACCCGCTTCAAAGGCATCTTGGTTGAAGGGATTTGTCACGAAGGACTTATGTGAGGATGAGCTTCAAAGAGAAACTGTAGCGATAAGTTACTCATGAGCAAAAGCTCTCAAACGTCACGTCACAGCTCACATCCATTCAGCTGATGGGCCCGTGAACATTCATAGGATTTTTGGCAAACCCTCAGCCATTAACGAATGTGATAAGCCTTTACCGACTACCGTTTGAGTCGGGCTAGCATGTGGATTATCTAAGTCCATTCCACATGTAACGTTATGCTAAAAGAATAAACTCTCTTAGACTTAGTGCTATGATTTTGAATACATAGACTTTGTCATTTTTACGAAAAAAGACTAACCGGCAACGCGTGTTAGGCGTAGGTGATGTGAAACGGCGTGCGTGTATTCAGGAGATCAACAAATTAATGGAAGTTTCGCTATGTTTTACCAAATGAATCACGATCGTGTAGGAAATAGGTTCAAAACTACTTAATATTGAATTAAATTACGAGCGTAGTTTTAAACCAGTTGAGTCTTATTGAAATCAAACGCAATTCAAGTTACGATGGTATTGTTCGAATCTCAATATCAAAATTCAGTAAATTTAAAGTCCACAGATCACACAACTCACCAATTGTAAGTGGACAACAGATAATTGATAATAATTTAGAGATATAAACTGAATGAATAACCCAACAATATTCAGATCGTTGAAAGAGAAAACTACCTGGTAGATTCTGTGATTTGGACTCGCGTTGTATCCTCTTCTTACTGCTTCCTTGTGTGCAGGTCTATTGGATCCGGTGATCTAGGCGACGGTGGAACTGAGTCGTCGGTGGAGGGAGGAGGCGGTTGCGGCTGACAGGGAGGCGTCGATCGAGGGCCCGTCCCGGATTGAAAGGAAGGCGTCCGTCGTCGGATCGGATCAGGCGGGCGACCGAACGGCGGTCGGACGAGTCAAACGGCGGTGTTTGTGGTGGCGTCAGGTTACGGGTGGAGGGTACTGATTGGATGGCGACGGATAGAGAGGGCGGAGATCGTCCCTCGATGAGGAGGGTGGGCGGCTGGGATGAGGCGGTGCAAGTTTGGGGAAGGAGGGGAAGACAGGCAGCGAGCCTGGACGTGGCGGGGTGGCGCTGCTGGGGAAGAAGGAGATGCGTGGTGGCGTTCTTTGTGAACGGAGGGAGACGGGATTGGGAAAATGGGGATGACGGCTGAGGGAAATAGCCTAGGGTTTATTTCTCTTTCTTTTCTTTTTATATATTGGACAGTTGAGATGAGTTTGGTGAGGAAATGGAGGGTTGAGATAATTTGATGGGAATGCTGATTGTAAATGGGTGGCTGAATGAAATGGGAGGGTAGAGAACTAGGGTTTCACACACCTAGATTTAATATTTGGGTTTCACACACCAAATACATAGAAGGAGAATTTTCATTTCATTGAAAAACTCAAATATTTTATTTCTTCAATAATTCATTATCTTGATTACAAATCAACCCATTCTTTAAATAGGCTTACAAAAAGTTCAATCTTTCTCCACATCCGATGTGGGACTAAAACAAAGCTTTTATTAAGCAAAACTAAGCAACAAGAAAAGAAAAGAAAACAAAGCAACTCAAAATACAGACTCGACTCCATCTCTACTAAAACACAAAGCAACTCAAAATACAGACTCGACTCCATCTCTACTAAAACCACATCATAGGGACCCGATGCAAAACTGAAACATGACGTCTCCTACGCTGATAAACATGTCGAAAGTCTCGTGCACGTGCATGGATGTCCTGGATGTCCGCATCAGTAGGCTTATCTCTAATTAGGGATCGAGATAAAGTCCTCCAGACATGGATTCTGGTTTCCTTTTCACGGTAAAAGACTAACTGGTAACACATGTTAGGCATAGACTTATCTCTAATTAGGGATCGAGATAAAGTCCCTCATGCATGAAAGACATGGATTTTTGGTGTTACGATGTTGAATACGTAGACTTGGTCATTTTCGCGGGAACGAATCACCCGACAATATATGTTAGATGCATGCTTATCTCTGTTTAGGGGTCAAGATAAATTCCCCCAGACATGAATCCTAGTGTCTTTTTCACGGCGAAAGATTAACCGATAACGCGTGTTAGGCGCAGACTTATCTCTGTTTAGGAGTCGAGATAAAGTTCCTCATACGTGAAAGGCATGGATTTTTTATGCTACGATGTTGAATACGTAGACTTTTGTCATTGTTTCTTTCTGGTTATGTTTTCACTTGAAACACTAAAAGAAAGTTAGAAGTACCTGAGGTGTAGTATTAACTTAGTATGAATTTTTACTTAGAGTAAAATTCAGAAATTTTCTTGGTTATCACTAGGATAATTCTAAAAAATATTTAATCCGCTAAGGATTTTATAATGAAAACTTGTCATTCTTGTCAAAAAAAAGATTAACATGTTCATTGGGGGGTTTGACTGTTAGAGGTGTAATGTTAACCTAACAGTATTTTATAGGCCTATCACTCTATTGAAGAGAGTCAATAAGTTGGTTTAGTCGTCAGAGATGTGATGTTAACTTGACTGGTTTGTGGACCTATCGCTCTATTGAGGAGAGTCGATAAGTGGATTGTGTCGTCAGAGGTGTGATGTTAAATTGACGGGTCTGTAGACCTATCACTCTATTAAAAAGAGTCGATAAGTTGATTGTGTCATCAGAAGTGTAATGTTAACTTGACGGGTTTGTAGACCTATCGCTCTATTAAAGAGAGTTGATAAGTTGATTGTGCCGTCAGATGTGTGATGTTAACTTGACGGATTTGTGGATCTATCGCTCTATTGGAGAGAGTTGATAAGTTGATTTTGTCAGAGGTGTGATATTAACGTGACAGAAATGTGTTGCGATTTAAGCAACTTTGTGGACTTCTCATCCTATTGACAATGATTGATAAGTGGATTGTCAGAGGTATGATGTTAACGTGATAGGAATTTGTACTTGTGATTTGAATAAGATTTTGAAGACTTAGCGTCTTGCTGGGGAAGATTACGATTTGAGTAATTTTAGGGACCTATCATCCTGTTGAAGATGATTGATAAATTAATTGTCAGAGGTGTATTGTTAACGTGACAAATTGGGAGTGATACAAACTGAATTCAAACTCTGTGGGAATGATGATCATCAGAAACATAATGTTAACTCGATGATGTGAAAGATTCGTTACTCTTAATCCAGTGGATTCCAAGTAATCTAAAATTCTAAGTAACCAACCCCCAGTCTTGATTAAGACTTAGCAGGGGAAGAAAAAAGGGATAGATATGGCATATCACCTTATGGACCACTATCCATCAAGTCGGAATAGAGGCCCATCACCTGGTAGGTTACTATCTGACGAGTTTGACTATCAGAGATAACTGTTAACGTGATAGTTTTTGTAGATCCGCCATCCTACTGAAGAAGATTGGTGAGGGGATTTGGAAAAAATGGACTATAAGAGGTGATCATTAACGTGATAGTTTTGGTGGACCCGTCATCCTACTTGAAGAGGATTAGTAGGGGAATTTGGGGAAAATGGACTATCAGAGGTGTATAATTAACTTAATAGTTTTGACGGATTTCATGGTTAACAGAGATATTCTATTGAACATGACAACTCAGAAAATTTATTACTCATAATCCAATGAACTATAAATAAACCAACCCCCAGTCTTGAACAAGTACAGGGGGAAAAAGGGTGGACATGACACATGGCTAGTGGACCACTATCCGTCAAGTCGTTCAGTAACATTGGAGTGTAACGACTATGATTGGAATAGAGACACATCCCACGGTAGGCCACTATCTAAAGAGTTTGGCTATCAGAGGTAAATATTAACGTAATAGTTTGTGAACTTGCCATCCTATTGAAGAGAATTAGAAAGTTGATGGACTATCAGAGGTAAATGATAACGTGATAGTTTTGTAGCTCTGTCATCTTATTGAAGAAGATTGGCAAATTATGGACCTACCATCCTATTAAAGAATATTGACAAGTTGATGGACTATCAGAGGTAAATATTAACGTGATTGTTTTGTGAACCTATCATCCTATTGAAGAAGATTGACAGGAGAATTTGCAGAGAATTGACTATCAGATGTGTATTGTTAACTTGATAGTTTTATGGACCCGTCATCTTATTGAAGAGGATAAACTATCAGAGGTAACCATTAACGTGATAGTTTTGACGGACCCGTCATCCTATTGAAGAGGATTGCCTTCAGTGGCCGTTGTATCTTCCCCTTCTGATTGGGAAGATTGTGTTTGGTCTCATTGCTCAGGTTGATCCTGCTTACTTTGTTCTTCAGCTTTGACCATAGCAATATTTTTTTAAGCTTTTTCATCTTGAGAGATTAGTTATCTCCAAGAACGGTATTCAGTAACCTTCATTTATGCTAGAAGGTTGGTCTGTAAGTTATGTCGACAGGTCTCCACTAAGGTAGACTGTGTCATACCTGACCAACATCGGAGAGCCATGCTTCGGAACCTCTTGACGAAGGCTTTGACGAACTCCCTCTTCTTCTGCTTAGTGGAAAGAAGAGTATGGATGAAGACTTCTATATCCTCTTCAAAGAATCTTGACATGAAGAGTCTCTCTAGATCTGCCCACTTTTGGATACATCGTAGTTTCCTGAACCATTCAAAGGCAACTTCCTTGAGGGTGCTAATGAACAATCGAGCCAGTATGATATTGTTTGATATCACATTCCCAGTCTGTGACTTAAAATGATAGATATGTTGGTTTGGTGATCCCGTGCCATTAAAAGTTTATAGCGTCGGGACCTTAAATTTTAGAGGATAATGGGTTGTATCCTATTCGGTAGGATAGGGTCTGGCAACTCTCTCGTCTTAGAGCTCGCTTCTGTTAGCAATGACATTAAGGCGGGCTTCCAATTCTTTTATTTTAGCCGATTGAGGATTCTGCTCATTCTCGACTTCTTTCTCTTCTTCAGATGAAGAGACTATGTGATGAGCTTCTTGATCAGAGGTCTCGTTCACTTTTTGTTTCGCCTTCGATGTGGACGATCCGCCTTTCCGGAAGGATTCCTGCCGAGGTTGTGAGCCAGCTTTTTGGAAATTAGCTCTATTGGCAATGATCTGAGCCATCATATCCCGAAGTTGATTGATGGTTTCTTGCTGTGCTCGGAGCATGGCCTCCTGCTCAGCAACCCTCTTTGATCAGAATTTTCTTCCATATGGGCGAAGCTCTCATGTCCAACGAAAGAGCTTGATGATTGGGACTCCGTAATGGTTGAGTATTCATCTTCGGAATTGGTTCCTCTGGCTAATCTACGATAGTTAATCAGAGGAATGGCTCCCGTTCGAGTCCGAGTATGTTGATAAATTCCATCAAACTCGTTAGTGATTTCTCTTTCGCTTGGAGAACGATCTGTCTCCGACTCATCAGAACTAGGGACTGACGACTTCCCTCTACAAATCATGTTGGAAGTAACTCGAAAGTATTCACCCTTTGAAGTCTTCTTCATGTAATAATGCCATCGCTTGCTTGGTCGAGCAACGCTCGTTGATTGGATGAACCCCAATGTTTTGACCGCACGTGAGCATCATTGAGATCCTAAGAGAACCACAGAAATCAGTCATTTGCATTGGCATGAATGACCGACTTTTTGCATTGGTCTTTCTCTCGAAAGTAATTCCCACAAGTTAGAGACTTGGGATGAACCTCTCACAGAGCGTGAGGGTAGAAATGGAACCCCTTATCTGTCAATGGATGGGACTGGTTCTTGGCAAACAAGAATTTTTAATCCATGTTGATCTTTTTGAACACGACGAATCATATCACGTTCCGAAGAAGGAACACGAGGGTCGTGTTTAGCTTGATTAACGCAAGATCGAAATCTGCGTTTTGCTAGTGAAACGCAGTCTTACAATCTGCGTCGTGTTTAGCTTGATTAACGCAAGACCAAAATCTACGTTTTGTTGGTGAAATGTAGTCTTATAGTCTGTGTTTTGGTTCTGAATCGCATTACTGAGTGTTGCGTTTAGTTTGTGGAACGCACTCCTGAGAGTTGCGTTTTGAAATTGAAACGTGTTCATGAGAACTGCGTTTAGGTGTTAAAACGTGTCCCGAAGGACTGCGTTTTGTTTTCGAAATGTGCCCTTGAGGGCTACGTTTTAAGCTGATTATGCGTGGCTCATACTTTGGCTCGTCAACGTGATTTCTGCGTTCTGAAGCAAAAACACAGAGTTCGTGTTGAGGCTTACAAACGCATAGCTCGTGTTGGTTGGAGGATCGCCTCTCTCGGAGTTGTGCCCGTCGTCAGGATCTTCTCCTTCGTCGAGCGGCATTCTTCTTAGCCTGTTTTAAGGCTTTTGCAGCGATGTCGTCGGCATTGACGGAGTTGGTCACCACAATGGGCCTTTTGTGACCCGATACCTGTCGTTTTGGCGCGGGTGCAGAACCTTCAACTCGGTGGACGAGTTTGGCCAAAGCTAAGTCTTCTCCTTCTAAGAGGGGACTGTACGAACAGTACAACCCCCAGGGGAGACAGTTCTTTGATGAGTCGGCCACAACTGGAGCTTTAGTCTCCTTAGAGACTTTGCGGATCTTACACGTAGCCTTGGGGCTAAGGGATCCGGAGGAGAGGGCTTCCTCATACTTGGCTTGGTCTAACTCGATGATCAGAGTTTCAATGATCGTTCCAGCAAGCTTGATTTCGGATTGCGCCATCATTTTTTCATCGATGAAAAAGCAAGTCCCCAGCGGAGTCGCTATCTTTTATTTGTGGGAAAATTTATAAAAAAAATAAAAGAATTAAATTTGATTTATTCTTTCTAACTGCTTAGAAAAAAAATGTTTACAATTCTCTCAATACAATTTCTCTCTAATTGACTTTAGAAAAAGAAATTACACTCTTCTTAATTGGAATCCTGATTTACAAAAGAGAAGAAGATCGACGGAGATCCTCACATTTGTTTAATTCTGGGTTCTTCACGATAGCGATGGAATGCCTCTCTGGAATGCTCGCGTCGAGTTTGCTTTCTGTTGACGACCCGACGTTTCCCTTCACTGGAACGTGGTTGATTCATCTTGATTGATATCGAGGATAACTTGCGTGGCAAGTTTAAAATTAACTCTTGACGAGTTAATAACTCAGAGCGAGTTTTAGAAGAACTTACAGAGCAAGTTTTGAACTCTGATCGAGTTGAGAAGAACTCTTAGAAAGAGTTCAAGAGCCAAGCTGAGTAATCTCAAAGGCTTCAATAAAAGCCTTCCAAGATGATTCAAGGGTTTCTTCAAGCTGCTGATCTCCAAATCTCCAAGAAGATCTGAAGAAGCCAACCCGATCTCCCAAAAGTTAGATCCAAAAGATGATCTCCAGATCCAAAAGATGATTGTCAATATCTGATCTTCCAAAAAGCCAACGATCCCAAAAGAGAGATCTAAACTCAGTTGAGTTTATCCATATTTATTGGGGGATTAAAGGGTGTAACTGCCCCCTTAATCCGCTCCTAAGTGGGGCAAAAATCCTTTCAATCGTGGGGGAAAACGGTTTCTGGAACCGTTCAGCTCGAGCTTGAACGAGTCAAACGCCGAAAATGTCATTCTGGGTCGAACTCTACGTTTTAGACTTGAAACGTAGAGTTGGGCCTATTTTGGTGGCCGAGAACGCACAGGTCACGCTGTATTTTGACGTTGCAACGCAGGCCTGACCCGTGCGTTTTGATGTTGCAACGCAGGTCCGACCCGTGCGTTTTGATGTTGCAACGCAGGTCCGACCCGTGCGTTTTGATGTTGCAATGCAGGTCCGACCCGTGCGTTTTGATGTTGCAACGCAGGTCCGACCCGTGCGTTTTGATGTTGCAATGCAGGTCCGACCCGTGTATTTTGATGTTGCAATGCAGGTCCGACCCATACGTTTTGATGTTGTAACGTAGGTCCGACCCGTGCGTTTTGATGTTGCAACGTAGGTCTGACCCGTGCATTTTGATGTTACAACGCATGTCTGACCTGTGCGTTTTGATGTTGTAACGCAGGTTTTACTCGTGCGTTTGGACTTGAACGCTAGGGATGAACCCTGCATTTTGATTTGAAGAGGCCGTTAATTTGTAGTCTCTTTTGCTAGAGCGTTGTAAAGATCGTCACCTTGTAACATTTGTCTTGGTTCCTTGAAAATATGAGAGTTGTCAGATTGTCACTCTCGATGTTGATTGTGAAGGCTGTTGAATAGAGCTTTCATTAGTTATTATGAAGGTCGTCAGATTGTAACCTTCATCGATCTACGTGAAAGTCTTCAAATTATAGCCTTCTGAAAGCCGTCAAATTATAACTTCTATCATCGGTGTTTAATAGGGATAAGCTATCTGCAGTGATTTTTAGACAACCTACAGTGCCATGGAGTTGATAGGATTTATTTATTCATATGTTTGGATTTTGAAGTTAATGAGAGGTCAAACTACTGAGTTCTTCTTAGACTGATAGCAGCATTATTTGCCACTTCATTCTTGACTTTGACAAGCATTCATAAGCAGAAAAATATTAAGGATAATGCTTAACTTGGAAAAATGGAGGGAATAAGTTGACAAGAGATTCAAAGGGTAGTTCGGTGGAAAGGATAGCTAATATGTCTTCCTTTCAGAACAATGTTGATCGTGTTCTCAAGCTTACTAGTCCTTTGGTTCTTATGCTAAAGCTTGTAGATAATAAGTGGAAGTCTGCTATGGGGTGAGGCTATAGATAGAACATGGGAAGTGATCAATTGCATCATACTTTGTATGCTACTGGGTTTTACTTCAATCTAGCTTTTTTTGTGACCACCCCAATATTCAGGTCAGTAAGTAGATAAGTATTGGCCTCTATAAGGTCA
>NC_033796.1:79500725-79552215 GCF_001876935.1 Asparagus officinalis
CCCAATTACCAAGATAAAGTTTATGTAGAATTACGTTATACAAACAAGTGGAGGACCTAGTTAGTATGGATATAACTATTAGAAACCACAAAAAGAAGTCCCGAAGTGAATATCAATCAATTGACTATGTACACGTACTTTTTGGCAGCAATAAATTGCCACATTGATCACTTTGTTTATCTTGATAATTGATCAGGGGGATTTTTATGGTGCAACAGCTCCAAATTAAAAAAAAACTTGCTACAAGAATCCTTAGTCTCACTTGTAGCTCCTCTAGGTGTGAGATTCTGGAGTACTTTCGAGTAAGTATGTTTAGTTTCTTTTAATTAAAAAAATAGATCTACATAAGAATTTAGAATGCTAATTTGATTACTTTGTATGAGTTGCAAATACACAACAAGAAGAGGAATAGGTTAGACCATAAAAGGTTGCAAGATCTAAGTATATTGCAAATACAATTATACAACTAGGCTATGAAGGAGAGATTTGATGTAGAGATATTGTTGGTGCAATAAAGTTGACTAGCATAGATGAAAGGAATGAGTGGTCATTAGGGGAATTTATTGCAGACAAAATTATAGAGAATGACTTAGTGGTTGAGGTGGTAACATTACATGAGGTGTTGTGGCTGATGCAATGGGAGTTGAAGAAGTAATTAAACTGAATTTAGAGCCTTATAGCTAAGGTTCGATGATCTTTAAGTGTTGTCGCTTCATCATCTAATAGGAGGGAGCCGGATACCAAGTTAGAGGATGAAGAAGAAGATTTTAATGAAAAACTAGAGAAAACTGAGGATAAGGATATTCCACTTGAAATGGATGATGATAATGTTGAAGAGGATGACTAAACATTCCCTTGTTTTGTTACTTGTTAGATTTGTTTTGTAGACTATTTGATTTTGTTAGATGATGTTATTAAGTGTACAATGATTTAAGTATTTGGGTAATATCCATACCTGCTCATGTAACCATCCTAATTTTTATTTAAGTGAGATTAGGGTTAGATAAATACTATGAAATATTAGAGCGTACCTATTGATCTTAGAGAGTTTCTCCTCTCTTTCAACATCTCGAGGCTACCGAGGGGAGTTTGTCGCAAGCACTGCCTCCACGCTTCTCCTAGACAGATTCGACAACCTCTGTAGCTTTGATAACATCTTTGGCTTCAACAACTTTGGCTTCTACAAAAACTTTGACCAATCTCAAAATCTTCTAAGGGGCTGTTTGGTTGGTTTCCTAAAAACCAAGAAAAGGAAATCGGTACAAGGAAATCAATAAAATAATATTTTTATCAATTTACATCCCTAAAACTCACCCACAACATCTAATAAAATATTATTTTTATCCTCCAACTCATCTCATTTCATCTCCTTTCTTACCTTTAAAAATAAAACAAACACAAGAAATGTGTCACATCATCCAACTCATCACATCTCATTTTATCTCATTTTTAAAAATCACACACATCATCCAATAATATTGTGACAACTCATTTCATCTCATTAAACATTCCTTTTCATCCATTTCCTCAAAAAAAAAAACAAGAAATCAATTTTCTTAAGTACGTGTCACATCATCCAATAATATACCTCCAACTCATCTCATCTCATCTATTTTCTTATTTTTAAAAACGAACCAAACACAAACAACCTCAAAACATCATCCAATAATATACCTCCAATTCATTTTCTTATTTTTTTAACCAACCAAACAACCTCAAAATAAGTTTTTTTAAAAAATCACTCACATCATCCAATAATAAGGTGACAACTCATCTCATCTCATCTCCTATTCTATAATTTCCTTCTTTTTTAAGCCAACCAAACAACTTCAAAACCATTATAATAGGAAATAGGTTTCCTATTTTTTGATTTCCAGGTTTTTTTGGCCAAACGAACAGCCCCTAAGAAAAAACCTTAAAACCCTGACTCCAAATAAACTGTTTATAGCTGTCACTGTTCATACTGTGAACAGTATCAGGTTACTATTCATCACATGAACAGGATCCCCAAATTAATGTTCATCACGTGAGCAGTACCCCCATTTGATATCTTTTGGTATTAGCTTTCAACGTCCAGTCCTTTGATGAGATCTTCCGACATTGCTATTCTTTTTTCAAGAATATTTCTTGAATTGTTCATCTTTCTCGTCAAAAGACGTCGAAATCAAGATTTAACAGGCAAATGAGTGACAGATCCATTAAGGACTTTTCTTTTTCGCTTTTTTATATTGGCTGACATGCCTATGGTTTTCAACGGCTGTCCCTCCTAGTGATCTATCTAGTGTTTCTATTGATTGACCTATATTGGGTTTCTTCTAGACTCGATATAGGTTTACAAGGCTTGAATAATATATCAAGGGTCTCCTACAACTAATATGACTCTACTACTGCTATGGTTTGTCTATTGCTGGTTACAAAATCGAGGATTTTTCTTGTAATTATTATGACTTTATTCTGGCTCATCTGTGCTAGAGTTATCTTCGGTTAATAAGTTGAAATGCTTTTCTTGATGTTACACCTTTATGGCTTCTTCATCAAAGTTCTTTATCTATTTATTTTGTTTTTATGTGTATTAAACTAAGGATCTTTGAGATATGGTCAGCTTAAGATGGAGTGTTAGATATTATTAAATGTTTAGTTATTTAGGTATTTTGTTAATTGGGTTAATATCTATACCTTCTTATACAACCCTCCTATTCTTTAGGAGATACTAGAGTTAGATGAATAATAATTTTGCCTTTTCTATTTTTGTAGGGGTATTAATCTTGACTTGACATTTGCAGGAAATAATGAACTTCACTATATATAGTAGATGTGTGACATGGAGGTCACATGTACGAATCTCAAAAACAACCTCTCTACATAAAAAATATGCTCCTTTCAACTTGTTAATTAAGACCTTTTATTTGTTTAGTAGGTAAAAGTCTATTTTTGTAAGTTTTTTATGTCAAAACATAAAAAATATGCTCCTTTCAACTTGTTTATCTAATGTTGGATAAAATGTGTTTGCTGCCTAGCTTTAGTGACTTGCGCGCTGCGCGCATCGCATTGTGCTTTGTGCATGATGCACATAAGGGGACTAGTGCGTGCATTGCGCCTTGCACTTGATGACGTACACTAAACCATATTCTCGTGTACAATCTTGTCGGTCTTTTTTTTCTTGTATGCGGTCATCGCCTCGTCTTTTTTTTGTGAACTATGTTTCTCTATGGACAACTACTTGCGGATTTTCTCACAATGGCTTTACATCTAAAACTCTTGCACACCATTGTCAAGCTTAGCTTTGATAATATTTCTATTGCCGGTTGAGTGTCAGTGCTAGAAAATCTAATTTATTCAACAATCATGGAACAAGAGTGATCATAATTGAATTTTGTGATATCCTCACTACTCTATCCAACATCTTTATTTTGTATCTTAACCTCGATATTGCAATTCTCTCCGCATAATTCACTCCAAATTATTTACCATGTATTTCTATGAAGTAAATTATACGTTGATTAGTCATTCAAAATAAAACTGAAAATAAATTACTTCAATAGTTCAATTTACAAAACATGATTCCAGTTATCGTTGAATTAAATATTCGAAGTTCAAACTCCCTCTTTCGATGATAATATTGTAAGTCTCAAAGAAAGTTAACAGGCAAGGAAAACCCATACAGTAAAATAAAAACAGTGAGATAGCTCATAGAATCAGTAGGTCCCTGCTGCCACTTAGTTCATAGTCGCCAATCTAGCGATGCAAAAACACATGGAGGGGATAGAAGCAATGAAGGGTGTTTTGGCTGATGGAAGGATGATATGGAGGTCGCGGCCTATGATGAAATGGGTGAATTAGGTAGTACTACTGGCATCATCTTTGTCGTCAGAGAATTCACTTTAGTACCCACGCAAATGATTTTTTTTTTTTTAAACTTCCCATTATGATTTATCAAACCATACAAATATCCAAAGTTAATGTACTAAAAACATAAAAAATAAACAAACAAATCAGCAAACTCGTTACTCAAGCTATCTGAGCTAAGGTGTTCAGGAAGAAAATTGTGGTTTCGGTTTGGCAGCCTCACTAAATGTGAGCAAGGTGGATATTTCAACTCCTCTCACATCATGTCAAGCACCTAGTAAAAGAAAGTACGCTAGTGAAAACAAACTTTAGCCAAAAGTATGAAATGGAGTGTTCTTATGAGTGCCTAATATTAAATAACTTGGATTGAATGCCGTAGGTCTATATTAGCCTCAGCTCATTATCAGTGGTCTCATTATACAATCATGTATTGACTAATTGCTAGATTAAGATGAACCCAAGTTAGAAGATCATTTATTGAAATTCCACTACCCTATCAAGAGTTCATCTTTGAGGCGCAACATAAACCAAATAAGCCAAATAGAATGATATTGTCCATTCGGCTATCTCCCTACCACATGCAGAATATAAAACATTTTAAGAAAGCTTTATAATTAATACCCATTTAACATATCAACTATCCATGGCCAAACCTAACCAAAATCATACAAAGGCCTCACCTTGCCCTAGCGCAGCTCTCATAGCATGAAAAACCGACAACCCGAGTTCTACATTCCCGCGATCAATGGCAGCCGCAATGATCGCCCGGCAATCCTCATTGCCGATCTCACCACCAACAACTCCCCCATTGGCTTCCACAACCATATCGAAAGCTTGATCTGCATCCTTAGCAGCGGAGACCCTTCTCAACAACTCCTCATTAAGAAAGCTCGATGAAGAGCTCTCTGAGCTCACGCTGTCGTTGTTATTAGAATTGGGTATTGAGTGACGGGCAGTTGATGAGGACGGCGAAGAAAAAAACGGGTTTCGGGTTACAAAGAGGAAGAGAGAGGATGGTGGTGGTGGAGACTGTTTGAGGGCTTGATGAGAGAGAGATAGAGAGGAGAGAGGAGAGAGAAAGGGGGAGAGAGAAGCAAGAGCCATTGTTTGTGTCTCTGGGTCAATAGAGCGAACATCAAGTGTTCGTAGAGGGAAACGGATCAGAAATGTGCGGCTGGACTGTGACGTGGATAAAGATGTTAGAGAATCTCCAACAGCTTCTCCGTTTCTCACTTTTGGAGAATTTAGTTAGGTTTTTGGTTCAACAGATTTTACATCTCATTCTCTAAAATAGGGATGTAGGAGAAAAAATGGAGAAGCTTCCCCAAATCTGCAGCATTCTTCACATTTTTTGAGGAAAAAATAGATTCTTCAAAATGGGAAAGCTGTTGGAGTTGGTGTAAAAATAATTTGAAGAATATGACTTTTGCTTCCCCCATTTTGAAGAAAATTTTGGAGAAGCTGTTGGAGATGCCCTTAGAGAAGCTTTAACGGTCTCATCCAGAAATTGCGTACGTACTGATGGCTAAAAGAGGAAATCACGCAAAACAAAGGCTTAATTGCACTTAAATAACCTACTATAGTTTATCCTACTTCGCAGCACTCATATACATGTCCTAAAGTTTTAAAATTTAGACTTTGATACCCTCAGTTATACAAATATGAAAATTTTTCTTCGAAAATTCTAATATGACACTCACATGCTAATTTTAGAACATTTAACTTTTAATATTTGTTAAATTTATTGTCAACCTATCAAAATCCTAGAATTAGGGTAGGTTAAAATAGAACTACGATAGTTCTAGCAAATTTTAATAAATTGAGGGTTAAAAAAAATCTAAAGTTAGTGTGTGACTGATGTATGAGAATTTTCGAGGATAAGTTCTTGCTGCATAACTTATTGTACTTAAGTGCTAATTTTAAAATCTTTAGGGTATATAAGTCTAAAGTTATGAAAGTGCAAAATAGGGAAAAACATAGTGTTTGTAACTGCAATTAAGGCTAAAATAAATAGGGTTTTTTAGATGAGAAATACCTATTGAACCCAGTATACGGGCATGGGTAAGGAACAACTAATGTGGAAATATATTTTCAAATTCTTTTGTAGTCGTTATTATTCTATGTTGGGTAAAGAAACAAACTAACAAGGGTAGTCCCGAATGATAAGTTTAACCCTCTTCATTTTCTTATTCCCAATTTTCTCTTCTCCTTTTTAAATTCTATGAATTGATTTGAAATTCTTCAATTCTACAATTTAAAAATTACAAATTTAATTCGAGTTCCACTGTTTGGAAATCTTTGTAGTTTCAACTCTAGAATTCTCAGTTCCATATTTTTGGAAATGTTAGAATTTCAGTTTGTTTGTGGTCTTTGGCATCTTTTTTGATGAGAAATGAATTAATAGTTACGAACAAAATTACGGAATTCTGTGCTTAGCATACAATAATATCATACGAAAAAAATACAACACTCCTCATAAATTTTTTGCTCATATGTTTACTCTCGAGGATCAATAACATCCCCTTCATCACATACCGACAATTTATCAAAGAAAACAATTACCGTATATATGTTCCTTGTATAATAATTGCAGTAAATTAGGGTTAGGTCCCAGTTCAAGTCCTCGTACTTACAAATTATTGAAAATATAGCAAAATCAAACTTTTGTCACAAAATCATACCCCCACAATGATTAAAAAAAATAACAGACATTGTCACTACTACAAAAGCCCTTTATAGCAATGGTTCCAACCGTTGCTTATAGGTCTTTTAGTAACGGTATGAACCGTTTCTAATACATTAACAATAGTTAAAACCGTTGCAAATAATCTGTTACTATTAATGGCGTTGCAATTAGCTTATTGCAACGATCTAAACCCGTTACAAATATAACAATCGTTGCTATTAGATTAAATTTTATAAAATAATAAAAAATCCACGTCAGTAAATCATAATTGTTGCTAAAGTCTATTAACAACAAAAGGCAACCGTTACTATAAGATTTAATATTTATTTTAAAAAAAAATAAAACATCCACATCAGCAAATCCTAACCATCGCTAAGGTATATTAACAACTAAAAACCGTTGCTATAAGATATTAAAAATCATTTTCACCAAATTTATTACTGCTTATTCTCGCATCAAACTGTAGCAATGACATTCAACTATTTCTAATCATTTATTTCAATACATGGTATCATTCAAATGAAACAAATAATTACCAGCATAAATAAGAAATTAACTTAATCAATTAAAAAATAATGTGTGTTCGATACAAGCTTTGTCAATAAATTCAATGAAGTGATAATTACATGGTTCACAACTTCTCCACATCCTCCGACTCCTAACTGAAATTCAAATCTAACAAATGAAAACCTATTCAAAGACCCATGACAGTGAAGCAATAAACCATGAATAATTAGAATTTAAATGATAAAGATTATGGCGAGCCCATTAATTATCAAGACGAGTTCTTCTTTCATCGAGTCTCTCCCAATGCTTTGTCTCCTTCCAATCAGATTTTATCATCAGATTTTACCAATCAACTCTCCCACCCATCTGTTGCAAGCACCCAATCAGTAAAATGAAAAAGGAAAACATTAAAAAATCAACTATTACAGACATGAATATGAAACGAGGACCATGATACACAAAATAAAATGAAAAAATTTGGATATAGAATAAAAATGAGTACAACTGTTAGAAAGTGCAAAAACAATAACAGAGAGTGGCTTGTTTGCTGTATTCAGAGATCCCTGTAGCAGGACTGAATTATTTCTGCTGGAAATGGTAGTTTTCGGATATCAAAGTTACTATAGCAGACAAAGTTCGGGGTAGCTATTTGCTTTGGTCGGTTGATGGTTTGGTTGCTCCGAACTATATGATGAATGTGGTCAATGTTAACTTTTTAGTGGTTGATAATCATTGGTTTCCTTTTGTATTTACACACACATGTATGGTGTAATTTTTGTAAAAGTGAAGGATGTTTCACTTCTTTGTAAAAGTGAAGGATGTCTCACTTATAAAACTGCCCGCTCTCATGATGAGAGGTAAAAACATGCAACTTCTTTTCAGTTAATGATATCTATTTGTTGCTTCAAGGTCTGGGTTTTCCAGCCTCTATGATCAAATGGATTATGGCATGTATCACTTCACCAAGCTATTCAATCTCTCTTAATGGATCTCTACATGGCTATTTTAAAGGTGAACGTGGCTTAAGGCAAGGTGACTCTCTCTCCCCTTACCTCTTCATCCTAGGAATGGAGTACCTCTCAAGGAAGTTAGATCTTCTATATCATGACAGGATGTTCAAATTCCACCCTAAATATAAGAGGCTCAAAATTACACACTTGGTCTTTGCGGATGATCTCCTATTATTTTCTAAAGCTGATCACTACTCTATACAGAAGCTTCACCAGTGTGTTCAAGAGTTTGGAAATATTACAGGTCTTGAAGCCAACCCTAATAAATGTTCTATTTTCTTAGGGGGTGTGGATGATTTAACAAAGTCTTCTATCATCAACCTGTTGGGATTCAAATTGGGTGAACTGCCTTTTAAATATTTAGGTGTTCCCCTAGTATCCAAGAGATTGTCTTACCTGGACTGTAATCTTTTATTTACAAAGATAGAAGACCAATTCAATCAGGGTCTGGGTTTTCCAGCTTCTATGATCAAATGGATTATGGCATGTATCACTTCACCAAGCTATTCAATCTCTCTTAATGGATCTCTACATGGCTATTTTAAAGGTGAACGTGGCTTAAGGCAAGGTGACTCTCTCTCCCCTTACCTCTTCATCCTAGGAATGGAGTACCTCTCAAGGAAGTTAGATCTTCTATATCATGACAGGATGTTCAAATTCCACCCTAAATATAAGAGGCTCAAAATTACACACTTGGTCTTTGCGGATGATCTCCTATTATTTTCTAAAGCTGACCACTACTCTATACAGAAACTTCACCAGTGTGTCCAAGAGTTTGGTAATATTACAGGTCTTGAAGCCAACCCTGATAAATGTTCTATTTTCTTAGGGGGTGTGGATGATTTAACAAAGTCTTCTATCATCAACCTGTTGGGATTCAAATTGGGTGAACTGCCTTTTAAATATTTAGGTGTTCCCCTAGTATCCAAGAGATTGTCTTACCTGGACTGTAATCTTTTATTTACAAAGATAGAAGACCAATTCAATTCATGGCAGAAGCATAAAACCCTCTCATATGCAGGTAGAATACAAGTAATCAAAAGTGTGATACTGAGTATTCAAACCTTCTGGACCTCTAATTTTGTCCTCCCAATTAAGGTTATGCAGAGGGTTGATTCATTGTGCAGGGGTTTTTATGGGGAAAATCAACTCATACTTTTAGGACTCCTCTTGTGTCATGGGAAAAAATATGTTTAAGGAAGGATCAGGGAGGATTGGGGTTGTTCTCTGCTCCTATTTGGAATTATGCATCTGCCTTGAGGTGTATATGGCATATTCATATAAACAAGGAGTTATTATGGATTAAGTGGATCCATGGTACGTATTTGAAGAATAGTGATATCTGGCATGTGAACATAAGATGTGGAGACTCATGGATGTGGAGACAACTGCTCAAGACAAGAGACAAAGCCATTTCTTTCTGTGGTGGGGTGGAAAACTTGAAGAATATGATATATTCCTGCAATATGGATGGAAAAATTAAACTCTCTGCCCTATATAAGTGCTTGTATCCTAGTGCAAGTAATGTTGCATGGTCAAAGCTTATCTGGGAGAGACTAAACATCCCTAAGCACTCTTTCATATGCTGGCTAGCAATTCAGAATAGATTGTTGACACAGGACAGAATTTTGAAGTGGGGGATTGCAAACACTAACTCCTGTTGCTTATGCTCTGCTTCGGTGGAATCCAGAGATCATTTATTTTTTGAATGTCCTTTTTCATGCCAGGTATGGAATGGGGTGTTGGATTGGCTCCAAAGTAGATGGAAATTTTGTAATTGGAACCAATGTGTGCACTGGTTCTCTACCTGTCTGAGAGTGAAGGGTTCAACTCAAAAACTTAAGAAAATGGCTATGGTCACTATAGTTTACATCTTATGGAGAGAAAGGAATAGAATATTGTTTCAAGAGAAAAACAAAGGTCCGGATGCAGTGATCAAAGAAATTAAAATGGAGATTTTGTATATTGTTCTCAATAGCCCTCAAGGTGGAGGTTTCCATTGTAATCTCTGTTAAGGGGGTCATTAGTTTTCTCTTTGTTTGTTACTCAGATGAGTTGTGCTAATCTGAGTATCTTGAGGTGTACTAAAACTTCTCATTTTTGGTAGTGAATAAAATTTTTCATTCACCAAAAAAAAATGATATCTATTTGGTAGGTTAAAAAAATGCACTGGAACCTTGACTGGCTATTAGACTAGTCTAAATAAATAAATAACGACTTGATCTCTTTTCTTAAAGGTTATAATTGACTACTTATTTGTTCAATGTAAAGAAGGCTATTTCGGCAATATGCCCTATTCGGGATAGTAATGAACAAGAACAGTTCTCTAAGCTCCTCAAAGCGTCAAGTGGGAAAATTATTTATGAACAAAGATGTTGAACTTGATGGACAGTTATCCTTTAAGACATTCTATTAGTTTTTACATCTATTATCCTTGTAATCACTCTAGATGTTTTTTCCTACTAATTTTCTCTGTTGGTGGATTGACCACAACGGGAGGCTGCTTCGTACTTTGGCTGATGTAGCTACTGAGGGTGGATTCTTGTCGATGGAGCAGGTCCTCTATAATGCACTATGCTTTGGTGTAGCTGTAGCTGCAACAGCTGCCTTCACCATCTATTCAAAGCGGGCTCTTCAAACTCTCAAGGCTGGGGAAGGGGTAAGTTAGTGTGAGACCTTATATGGATCATACTTAATGACATAGGTATATTGGATATGAGCTTCCACTTCATTTTCTTTAATTGAGTTTCAAGAGATACCAATGGATGGTGAGGTGTCTAACATGATGGATTTTACCACTAGTTTATTTCTTTGTAGTTCATGTGCTGGAATGAGCTGTCGGCTCGGCTTGTACCAAGTATTTCCTTTGGAAAATGATGTCACTTTCTTTTGGTTTCTCCATGGTTAAGAAACCTACTGGCTTACAAGCGTCTGGTGGGGATGGATGCTGCAGATATAACAGAGTATTGTATACATATATGTAGACGTTAAAAATTACCTATAGGTCCCCGCACGCGGCTCGAGACAGAGAGAAGACGATGAACGTCGTCATTCGAATCACAGAAGCTCATTTGACGATGACAAACGTATGAAGTGAGTCGACGGATCATACGAAGCAACGGAATTTCGGAATAACGGAAACAAGAGCTGATCGGGAGCTCCGCGTCGTTTACGAAAGGCAGAGCACCCCTCGTGTCCCATTTACTCCATATATGATTCAATCATGGGAGCCCATAGATCTTCTCGTCGTCTTTCCGACGCATATTGAACCGCGTAATTCCGAGTCCGGACGATAAATTTACGGTGGAAACAAACTCGACGCGCCAAAACAAAAAAAAGCCAAACCAAGACACCCCGTGGTGTCTTGGCTTGGCCGAGACACTTATAAGTGTCTCGGCCAAGGGCCAAGACACTTATAAGTGTCTCGGCCAAGCCAAGACACTTCCAAGTGTCTGCAACACGAAAATACTGATTTTGGTTGTTTCGATGGTTTTTTCGATCGTTAACCGTCTGAATTTGCTCCAACTGATCTGATAATGTGGTTAAGTGGTTTCAACTGAAGATAAGATATAATCAACCGTTCTTATCCAAACATAGGGCTCCTGAATCCTATAAATACAGCCCCAGGGCCTTCATTTTTTCAGATCTAGAATTCTCGAGCGTCGGCGAAGCCTTGCTGAATTGAGGACTAAAGAGCCACGAATTTTAGAGAGGAGGAGGAGACTTCAGCGGATTCTTCGGCATAAAGAAGAGGAGTTCATCAGATTTGCAGCTCAGTTCGTCCCTTAAGATTACCCTGTTACGGTGATTGTAGGCATATAAAATTGCTTATAGGTCCCTTAGCTCAGCTCGGCACAAACCGACAAACCAACGAGGCAACGAGATTGACTAATCGCACGCAAGCAACGGAATACGTCCATTCGCGTGCGGGATCAAGCCAAGTGTTCGAAGAGTCAACGAGTCATCCAACCAAGGGCATACTCGGACGAATCACGATCGAATCAAGATCGGTTTCGGACTCGAACTCAGAAGTGGATTTACTGCCTAATCGGGAGCCGGATTTACTGCCAAATCAGGTCAACGAATCAAGTCTGGATAAATCAACCACAGAACCGAATCACAGATAGAACCAAGAGCGGAAAACGACGGAACAACACACCCGGAGGGGCTCGGCTCAAACCGAGCCACCTCAAGGTGGCTCAGCCCAAGCCGAGCCACCCTGAGGTGGCTCGGCCAAGGCCGTCCAGATCTGGTGCTCAGCGATTGTCAACGCCAAAAAAGGCAGGTGTTCGAGAGGACCGGATCTCAGATCTACGCAGACGTACTCCGGATCTAAGCTTGGTCTTAGATCCCGAGACTTGGACGATTGTTTCCTTGGTGAATCAATCCTCCCCGGCTATTATTTCCTTTGTGGAATAATACCCGTCGTACTGCTTAGATCTGATCGGATCTAGATCTCGCGGTGGTCCACGGATAAACACCGGCGCAGGCAAAGAACCCACACAAAGCAAGAGACCGCAAAATAGGATCTTGCGATTCGTTCGACACAAAAGAAAAAGTTGTAATTTTCTTTATTTCTTGTGTTATTTGATTTTCGTTGTAACCGGATCTAAAAAAAGACCGGATCTTTGTAATCGATAAACTATTACAAGAATTTGCAATAGAATCAATGATGAAGAAAACAACGATTTTCACCGCGAACAGTAAGATGGATCTCGCTGTCGAGATCGGAGCGTCGCAGCCGCGGATCTCGATCCCGGTCGTGGAGGAGGTCGAGTATGAGTTCGACCAGCAAAAGTATGAGGAGTACGTATCCTCATCTGGATCAACCTCCCCCCGTAAGTCCAAGAAGTCCAAATTCTCCTCCAGGAGAAAGGTTCGTTGGTATGAAGAAGTCGAAGCCACCAACGAAGATCTCGCCCCGTTTGATGCCAAAGTCGCATCGGGTGAGATTCCTCCAGTTTCCAACCAGGTCAGATCTGCTCTGGCCAACTCTTCTGCCACAGAGGGCATGGTGACTCTCTCGAAGAGAGCCCGCCAAAGGCAACGCCAACGCCTTACGAAACGATTCGCAAAGGCCATGGAGTCAGTTGACGGGATCCGCTACAACGTGGATCTGAAGAACAAAAGAGGCAAGCAGCCTCAACAATCAACGAATGGTGGCTCCTCCAAGCCGCCAACAATGGAATGGGTCCGTGTCAAACGGAACCGATCAACGCTGGAGGAGCGCATTCGCAAGCGCCGCGCACTATCAGCGCAGGCACGGGCTCAAGCAAGCGCCGTGCACTATCAGCGCAGGCACGGGCTCAAGCTGAAGAAGCCCGTAGAAAGCTGCAGAAAGAGGTAGCCAAGAAGCCGCCACCAACTCGCAAAGTTTGGAGGCCGAAGTCTGAAGCGGCGGTTCAGACCAAAAAGTAGCAACTGCAGCCTCCAACCAAAATTCAACCTCCGGCGAACCAAGCTAAGTCGCTGAGAATTCCCATAGCTACTCCGGGAGATCATGCAGAATCCTCCCGAAGGAGAAAGCCAGTCTTGGAGCGCCTCGGTCCAATTCCCGACGAGAGAGGCAAAGCTCCAGTTCACGAGCGTTTGGGCCCGATGAAGAAGCCCAGAACGACTCAACACGCTGGGGGTCACCGTCACCTCCAGTATAACAAAGAACTCAAGGCAGCTGCGCTCACCAACTTGCGCATCGAAGTCCAAGAGCACGCTGAGGACTCGCGCCCACAAAGGCACGTTTCGAGGCGTGTAACTTTTGAAAACCCAAAGAAGGCAATCCAACTTCAGATGGAAACATTATCATCTGATAGTGATAGTGTTATACCTGAGAAGTCGTGCCCGCACACGATAGGTTACTCCGACTTTCAAAATGACGAGTTGTACTATCGTGCTGGGGGTACGAATAGAATCAAGAAGAGGAGTCCCCAAGAACGGGAAATTCAATGTCCCTGTTCCAAACTCATTCGGGCGGTATTGTCTGAATGCAATTGCATTAAAACGGTCCCCGAAAGAGTTTCAGTTTTTGAAAGACTCAGCGCGGAGACGCCAAAACCCAGGCCTAGGCGTTTTCAACGAAGAAGAAGGATGATTGAAGACGGAGAATTTCCGAGGGTCACCACCAACATGACGAGCAAAGGGACATCAGCACGAGAAGATTTCGAGTCGATTCTGAAAGCTTCCCGACCTAGAACCCGTCTGCAGTCCGGAACCATCGAGAGAGCAACCTATGGTAGGGTTCGGACAAGACGCCCTTCAGAAGATGAAGAATCTGATGCCGGCTCCGCGGTGGCATCAGATAATACAGTATCCAGCGAGGGGGAACCCCGCGAGTCACTGATGATAAGCGCGGAACAAGTGGCCAAGATGCTCGAAGATGCCATAGCCAAACAACAGGAAAGCTTTAGGTTCGAGATGCAGATGGCCATGCAGACTATGAGAGAGATGCATGAGCAACAAATTCAGGCACTGACGAACCAGCGAGGTGAACCAAGCCACCGTAACCAGGTTGTTCAGGAAGAGGAGCACACGGATAGGGATGAAGCTCACAATGCCAATAACCCTCCCGTCAATGCAGGGGGTGGTAACGAGGATGCCAACGAAGATACAAGTGAAGACTTGAAGATCAAAAACCTCGAGAGCAAAATCAACACATTGATCTCCGCTCAAGAGACGAAGAAAACAGGCATTCCTTGCCCATACCCAAGAGAATGGGAATCGATCCCATATCCGGCGAAGTTTAATCTAATTAACTTCACGCCGTTTAATGGGATGGGTTCACCTACCCAGCATTTGATTTACTTCAAATCGCATTTGGGGGTGATCTCTGGTAATGAGCCTCTGATGGTGCGGTCATTCGTCGGCACTCTTCGCGGAGCCGCCTTCGATTGGTATCGCCGCCTCAAGCCAGGCAGCGTAAACAGCTGGGATGACATGGAGACCAAGTTCCTGGCCAACTTCTTCGACGACGACACCGAGATATCTATCGGATCGTTGCTCGATGAGAAGCAGAAGGACGGAGAGTTAGTCGATACCTTCGTCAAAAGATTCCGGAACAAGGCGATGAATTGCCGGGACCCGATCACAGAGGAATTCATCCTCCAAACTTGCCACAACAACCTTGCGTTGGACGTGTTGGAAGCAATGGGAACAGCACCGTCTGACACTTGGAAGGATCTGAAGGTCCGAGGGGAGCAGGCTGAGCGATTCCTTAGGAGAAAGAAGGCGGAGAGAGGCCAACAGGCGACAAATGCTCCAGCACAGAATTTCAACCCAAGGGGGAAAGGTAAGGCACATGCTAATGCAGTTAATGCTAATCAAACCTTTCAATTGCAACCTCAGCAACAATAACGGCGGCAACAGCAACGAGCGTCACAATAATCGCAGTCACAATGGCAACAACGGCCTCAGAAGCAGAAGTCTTCAGAGCCAAGATTTCCCAAAGTGTACTCCTTCAAAGATGACGAAGTTCCCGGCATCTTTAAGTACTTGTTGGAGAACAACAAAATTCAGCTGTCAGCGATTGTGGATCAAGAAGGGGCTAGCAAAGTGACGGATCCGAGGTATTGTGCATACCACAGAGCGGTCCATCACCCTACGAAGTCATGCTACCACCTCAAGGACAAGATCCAGGCGCTAATTGATGTAGGCGTCATAACCCCGAAGCCGTCCAAGAATGTTGGAGCAAACGCAGTTTCAATCAGCTTTGGATCAGTGCCCACAGCGTGGTTTGAACCAAAATGCATCACCAAAGTGGGAATGAAGACAGTAAACGACGACCCGCATGGACAGCGCCAAAAAGGACTTGTGCCACATACAGCTCCAAACGGCGAAATCCTCTGGGTTCACCCCGACCTGATTGAAGATGAACAATGGGCCGGATCGTCATCCAAGAAGAAGTCCAAAGGGAAAGGAAAGTCTTGCTGCGGAGTCTCTGCTATCCCAGGAGAAGATGACGAAAGAATACAAGCTTTTCCGCTCTCTGAAGAAGAACAAGAAGTTTTTGCGACCCGAAGCGGAAATGAGTATCACTACAACTATCCACCACCTAGTGAGCAGGGGGTGAATAAACGGGGACCAGCCAAAACTCTCACGGAGATGGGGGTGATTACAAGTCCTACACCGGGCGAAGAAGCTCGACGACAACCGGTGAATAAGCCGAAAGACAAGAATCCCCAGGAGGTGCAGAATCCGAAGCAGTCTCGTTTCAGCCGCCCGATTGGAAGAGACAAACCGGAAAGCTCGAAAACTCCGCAAGTCTTCGATATAATGGCTCAACTAGCCAACATTCCAGCAAGGATAACACTATATGAATTGTTGTGGCTGTCCAAGGAAACCAGGGAGGCCTTGCAAGAAGCTTTGGCCAATTCAGAGGTGTTTCTGACTCAAATCAAGCCGGTGCCTGAACAGCCAGAACCACTGAGTCAACAGTGCAACATAGCGACCAAAAACCTTCCCTGCATTACCTTCACCAAAGAGGACATGCAGACGAAGAATTCGAACCACGATCAACCACTATACTTCATCGGGTACATCGGCTCCAGCAAAGTCAACCGAATCCAAGTGGATCCGGGTTCTGCTGTGAGTATTATGCCACTTCGCTTGATGCATTTCCTCGGGATTCCAGTCAGCAAGTTGGCGTCCACAGGCACGGTCATTTACGGATTCAACACCAGCGGGTCAAGACCTTTAGGTAAAATCCGGATAAAGTGTCAAATGGGAGATTTGAAGACAAGGATAAGTTTGCGCTTAACCTGCGCTGCCGGTTAGTTCTTAACCGTTAAAAAGAATACCCGTCCGCATATTCAACATTGTGGCAGGTTGTTATTAATAACACCGAAATCCATGCCTTACACGCATGGGGAATTTCATCCTGAATCCTAAGAAAGGATATGCCGACGCCTAACACGCGTCGCCGGTTTAGTCTTTTACCGATTGAAAAAGACACCAGAATACCAGTCTGGGGTATTTTTATCCCGAAGCCTAAGTAGGGATAAGTCAGCGTCTAGTACACGTTGCCGGGTAGCCTATTCCCGTAACAATGGCGAAGCCTATGTATTCAACATCATAGCATAAAGTCTCAGAGAATTCACTCTCTTAGCACAACGTCACATGCGGAACGGATTTAGACAATCCGCATGTGAGCCCGATTCAAACGGTAAAGTCTAAGGGAGTTCATTCCTTTAGCACAACGTTACATGCGGAACGGATTTAGACAATCCGCATGCTAGCCCGACTCAAACGGTAGTCGGTAAAGGCTAATCAAATCCGTTGAAAGGCTGGGGGTTAGCCAAAAACCCCAAAGTCAACGCCTAACACGCGTCGCCGGGTAGTCTATTCCCGTGAGAAAGACGAAGTCTACGTATTCAAAATCGTAGCACTAAAAGGGTTAACTCTTTTAGCGTAACGTCACATGCGGAACGGACTTAAACAATCCGCATGCTAGCCCGACTCAAACGGTAGTCGGTAAAGGCGCATCAAACCCGTTGATGGCTGAGGATTTGCCAAAAATCCTATAAATACGAAAGTCACTGACGCATCAGCTTCTTTAGTTGGTCTCGTGACCTGAGCAACATACGACGTTCAAAAGTCACATGCGGAACGGATTTACATAATCCGCATGCTAGCCCGACTCAAACGGTGGTCGGTAAAGGCTCATCAAACCCGTTGATGGCTGAGGGTTTGCCAAAAATCCTATAAATACGAGAGTCACTGACGCATCAGCTTCATTAGTTGGTCTCGTGACCTGAGCATCCAACGACATTCGGAACCTTAGGGTTAACGCCGGTCAACGCGTAACCCTAGGTCAACGCCAGTCAACGTGTTGCGAGCAAAAATTCAACGTACGACGTTCAAAACCCTAGGGTTAACGCCGGTCAACGCGTAACCCTAGGTCAACGCCAGTCAACGCGTTGCGAGTAAAAATTCAACGTACGACGTTCGAAACCCTAGGGTTAACACCGGTCAACGCGTAACTCTAGGTCAACGCCAGTCAACGCGTTGCGAGCAAAAATTCAACGTACGACGTTCGAAAACCTAGGGTTAACGCCGGACAACGCGTAACCCTAGGTCAACGCCTATCAATGCGTTGCAATGAAAGAATCAAACACTCCGAAGAGTATATGAGTATAAACTGCTTCTCAATCCTCCAACAGGTGCATGAGGTTAAACTGCTTCTTAAATACTCCAATAAGGTATATGAGTATAAACTATTCCCTAATTTTCGAGAAGTTCCTGGAGAATGTTTTCTATAAATATTCTTAAGGATAACTCAAACAATAAGACGCCGGACAACGCGTTGCAGATAAAGACTCGACGCCAACAATCGATGGTCAGCTAAATCAGGAACCGACTTCAAAGTTCAAAATTCCGACAACGGTCAGACAATAAATGCAGCACCGAAACTCTTTCAGACATTCGACAAAGCACCGAATAGCCTGGAGAATTGAAGGAATCAAGAACGGAAGTCATTCCAAGGTCCCATTACACCGACTGAAGGTTGGGACAAGCATATCCAAAGTATTCCAGACTCTTCTATAAAAGAACGAGACTGAAATACTTTGGAGGGGGTATCTGTAGGCATATAAAATTGCTTATAGGTCCCTTAGCTCAGCTCGGCACAAACCGACAAACCAACGAGGCAACGAGATTGACTAATCGCACGCAAGCAACGGAATACGTCCATTCGCGTGCGGGATCAAGCCAAGTGTTCGAAGAGTCAACGAGTCATCCAACCAAGGGCATACTCGGACGAATCACGATCGAATCAAGATCGGTTTCGGACTCGAACTCAGAAGTGGATTTACTGCCAAATCAGGAACCCGAATGACGGAATCCGAACCACGAAACGAACACAAGCCCAAACCCCGGGGGACTCGGCTTTGAACCGAGCCACCCCAAGGTGGCTCGGCCAAGGCCGAGCCACCTCAGGGGGGCTCGGCTCAAGCCGAGCCACCTTGAGGTGGCTCGGCCCAGTGCCGGCCACCTTGAGGTGGCCGACCTCTGACACGTGTGCACGGGCACAGGTTCGAGTGCCTATAAATAGGCTAGGCATTGTTCATTTTCAAGGGTTGGATTTTTTGGAGGCGAAGCTCTGCCGGATTCAAGACTCGAAACTTAAAAAAGATTGGAGCTTTGGGACTTCGGGGACTCACACTTCCAGATCTGGTGCTCAGCGATCGTCAACGCCAAAAAAGGCAGGTGTTCGAGAGGACCGGATCTCAGATCTACGCAGACGTACTCCGGATCTAAGCTTGGTCTTAGATCCCAAGACTTGGACGATTGTTTCCTTGGTGAATCAATCCTCCCCGGCTATTATTTCCTTTGTGGAATAATACCCGTCGTACTGCTTAGATCTGATCAGATCTAGATCTCGCGGTGGTCCACGGATAAACCTCGGCGCAGGCAAAGAACCCACACAAAGCAAGAGACCGCAAAACAGGATCTTGCGATTCGTTCGACACAAAAGAAAAAGTTGTAATTTTCTTTATTTCTTGTGTTATTTGATTTTCGTTGTAACCGGATCTAAAAAAAGACCGGATCTTTGTAATCGATAAACTATTACAAGAATTTGCAATAGAATCAATGATGAAGAAAGCAACGATTTTTCCCGCGAACAGTGATCTTAAGAAAAACAATTATCTCACTGTTGTTGAGATAACCGCTTCGGTTTCTTAATTCCTTCGCGAATCAACGAAGCTCCGGAT
Source organism: Asparagus officinalis (assembly GCF_001876935.1). Classification (NCBI taxonomy): domain Eukaryota; kingdom Viridiplantae; phylum Streptophyta; class Magnoliopsida; order Asparagales; family Asparagaceae; genus Asparagus; species Asparagus officinalis. The sequence goes on from NC_033796.1 coordinate 79,520,477, forward strand.
CTGATCTGATCGTTTGATGGTTCACGGATATCAACGTCCCCGTCACAGGCCAAGATCCCACGTAAGCAGAAGACTGATAAACGATCTCTGTGCTGTTTGATGAGAATTGTTTTTTCATTGTGTAAAAGTCTTATAAAAAGACTATTTTTTTTGTATTTTCATTGTAACGACTGAAGTTGTAATGAGTACCTCAATGAAGAAACCAATTTTCTACCCAAACAAGCTAGCGACCACAATGGGAGCCAACAGCTTCGCTGCCGAAGCTGTCGTGCCGCAGTCGACGATCAAGATCCCGGTGTTCGAAGAGGTCGACTATGAATTCGACCATCAAAAATTTGAGGAATATATTTCCTCCTCCTCCTCCAGATCTTCTTCTTTCAAACGCAAGAAAACCACTATCGCGAAGAACATGCCTTCAGATCCGAAGACCATGGCTGATGATCTGAACCCAAATACAGTGGAAGACCCCTATCCGGCCTCCAAAGAAACCAGATACAACGTTCGTGATAACTCCTTGAAAGTCAAGGAGTTGTCCGTTGAAAGTGCACCAGTGCTGACGAAGAGGGCTCATCAAAGGTGTCGTCAACATCTCGGGCGCCAATTTGTCAAGGCTTTGAAGCCTGTTGATGGGATCTGCTACGATGCAGATCTGAAACTCAGAAGACCCCAAGTGTTCCAGCAGCAAGCTTCGAGAACCTCCTCTTAACCATCTACTAACGAATGGGTTCATGTCAAACAGAACCGTTCCACTCTTGAGGAGCGCATTCAGAAGCATCGCGCACTTCTTGTGCATGCCCAGATCCTGGTGCGAAAAACATAAGAAATGCAAAAGGAAGAAGCGGTTAAGAGATCGCCGAGATCCAAACAAACTTGGATGCCAAAGGCTAAATCAACGCCTAAGGCAAAAGCAGGCGACGTTGCTCCCCAGTCTTCGTTAACTTCGGATCACGCTCCTTCCGCTCCCACACCTCCGGTAGAACCCTACGGCGGTATGGACCTTCCCAGAGTTAGAATTCCATTGAAGGATCACATCGGTTCTCTACCCGAAGATCGAGGCAAGGCGCCTGTTAAAGAACGCTTAGGACCGTTGAAGGAACCCCGAGCAAACATCCAGACTGGGTGTAACGCCCCACCCCGGAATCTCGGAGTCAGTACGCTATTAGATCTGATGGACTGGCCTCACAAACCACCACATGTCTTTTCAGCACGTTTTATCCTCACTTACGTGCTCCCTGAAAAACTAACCAGGGGGTCACCCATCCTAGAATTTCTCCAGACCAAGCACGCTTAACTTTGGAGTTTCTAAGAATTGGGTTTCTAAAAAGAAGATGCATCTTGGTGGTATGAGTATTCCAATTAAATCTATCAATACTAATTACATCACCCTCTCAAGGGTTAGGGTATTACAAACTCCCCCACTTAAACTCGCAACGTCCTCGTTGCGCCAAATCATATTATCCAAGACCGTACCATCCGTGTGAGATTCTAGAGGTGGCTCCTATGACCTGAAGAGGTGGCTCCCGTCCTCTCGACGTAGCACTTTGTGCTGCATAGCACTTAGCTCTCATAATTCTGGTTGGCTTTACTCTGATACCACCTTACTGTCACGCCCTGAAATCTGCAGCGGAAATTCATAAAATACGGGGTATGCGACAGCAGCGACCCATGCACGAGACAAGTCTTATGCACGAGTCAAGCCTGGCAATTCATATCACATAGTTTATTTTTAAAATATTCATAAACCTGCTGATGATAGAGATCAGAGCAACTATATATATATATAATCGGTACTTACAGCCCACAAGCTCACCGTTATAAGTATTTTTATAAAACAAAACAAAATGTGCTGAAGGTAACATCAATAAGAAGAGGCTCTCCATATAACGCCTCTCAGCCAAAAGCTCAAACCAAAAGTTCGGCTACTATGAAGCTACACCGGATCTGAAAAAAATTTAAAAACAACGGAATGAGCTAGCGCTCAGTGAGAACATTTCCCACTAGAGTTCCTAGATAACTAACAAAATAGTAATAAGAATAGTTCTCAGAAATTAACAAATTTTAAGTTTTTAAGAAAGAATACAATAATTATATTTCCTTTCTCATGTGCAACTGAATAAACTGTGAAATTTCTTGGAATCAAACCCTTTTTGAATCAAGGTAAACATTAAGAAGGAAAAGAACTATTAATTTGTACAAAATCAGAGAATTGTTGTTTTCTTAATTTCACAGTCAATTATCAGAATCTTATTTCTTGATGACTATTTTATGAATGTAAAAGTCACCCCATAGGTCACACTAAGGCTACGAATTTTAGCCCAGTAGCAAGGGAATGCGTAAACCGCATCAGATAACAGATAATTCCCGGGAATCGAATGCACCTAACACTACCATAGGTTACTGGCCAAATACAGATGAGCCAGAACAAATTTCAGAAGGGACAATACAGAAGGGCCAAATAAAGGTGTATTCACCATATGGCAGGCAAAACCAATCCATAGTGGACTATTTGAGGGTTTGAAAACATTGAGATCACATGTCAAATAAGAAATACTTTGCATATTAGGATTTGTAGATATTTCAAATGAAATTGACAAGGTAAAGCTCCTCATTTCTGTTAAAACAGTTTACGGATGTTTATTTTTTTCTTTTATCAGATACTAAGTCACAAAAAATCTTTGAATCCGTTAAACTGTTGAAATACGTTCCAAATACCTCATCAAAACATTCAGATAAAACAATGTCCCCGATTATTTGAAAATTGCACGAGAGCCAAATTCATTTTTTTCATATTTTATATAAAAATCAAATTTGCTTTTCATATATTGTACGAGGCTAACATCGTATTATTATATAAAAATCAAATTTGCTTTTCATATATTGTACGAGGCTAACATCGTATTATAGGATAGACCACAATAGAAATAGGTCAAATCTTTACATATATGAAAAGACATATTATTTATTTATTTTTATTTTTATTTTTATCACCAGATAAATCAAGTATACAACTCATGCAATTTCATATTATAAAATACTAGTGAGAAATGAACTCACCTCTAGTGGTCACGACTTTCTCAAACTATTATTCTCCCGAATATCAACCAGAACCTATAATGTAAGATATATGACTAATTATTAATTCAGAACAAACATATACTATAGGTAAATCAATTCATAATCTAGAGTCTAATAAATTCAAATATAATCAATAATAATTAAATTCTACATTACATATGAGCTTATTATTAATTTTAACAATTTATCAAAATTTTATAACTCCCATATACTAGCTTTTTGGATTTCCTAGTAATTTATGATAAGACAGGGGTTATAAGGAATTTATCAAGTCTAAAAGTTATTGTTTATTCCTCAGATTGGACTTATTTACAATTTAAGTAAATAATAGGGGCTTAACAGATATTACCCAATCATTTTATAACCATAACTCATTTTAATAAGGTGTGTTAGAAATTCTCACATGGCTCAGGGACTTAAGGGAGTTTTTTTTCTTAGCCATAACTTTATTAAATGAGCTAGATGGGCTTATGTGAAATTATTATGTAAACCAAGGGTGAAATGAAAATTTTCCCTTTCCCTCTTATCTAATTCTCTTGCTTCCCGATTCATCTTCCTCCTTTATTTTTCTTTTCTTTCTTTTTTTTCCGGTTCCCTCTCTTCCTCTTTTTCTTTTGGTTTTTCTCCTCTCTCTTTCTCTTTCTCTCTCTCTCCCTCTTCCTCTCTTTCTCTCTCTGCCATGGAGGATTGGACGACGACGAGGAGCCTCCGACGACAAGGAGAGGCCGATGGTAAGAAATCCATTAAATCTAGGTTAGTTATTTTTCTTTTTCTTCTTCTCTCTTCTTTTTTTTAGTTTGTTTTCATGCATCTTAAACACAGAAAAGAAAAAAAATCCTTTTTGTAAACCCTAAATTTTTAACTTCATAATCATAACAACTTCCTTACTCCTTCTAATTTGATTCAATTTACTAAGAGTTACTATGAAATTGAAAGGAGATTTACCTCAATTGATTGGGATGTTGATTCGTTGCCTTGGTCTCCTTTTCTCCCCTTCACATGATTTCTACTGATTCCAGGAGTTCTGTTAAGGAGGAGAGTGTTGTCTGTGTTTTTTTCTTCACTTTTTTAGTTTTTTTTTCTACGATTTTCTTTGATTTTCTCTGTTTTTATTTTTCCATTAAAGAGGTGCCGGCCAAAGGCAGATAATCTTCCCACGATCCTTTCATCTCCAGAACACAACATCTCAACATATCTTCTAGTGTTTGAATTGTCCATTCTGATTGGCCATATGTCTGTGGATGATAAGCTGAGCTGAAATTTAGTTTAGTCTGCAGAGCTCTATGCACACTTTTCCAGTATTCTGATGTGAACCGAGAATCTCAGTCAGAAACTATTGATATTGGTACACCATGCAACCTTACTATCTCATTAATGTACATCTTAGTCAGCTTTTCTAATGAAAATTTCATATTGATAGGTAAAAAGTGTGCTGACTTTGTCAACCGGTCAATAATTACCCATATTGCATCATTCTTTCTCAAAGATTTCGGAAGGCCAGTGACGAAATCCATGGTGATTTTTTCCCATTTCCACATTGGTATGTCCAAGTTATGGACTAATCCAGCTGGTCTTTGGTGCTCAGCTTTTACTTGTTGGCAAGTGAAATATTCTGCAACATAGGTGGCAATTTCCTTCTTCATATTATTCCACCAATATATTTCCTTCAGGTCTTTATACATTTTTGTTGATCCAGGATGCATAGTGTACAAAGAGTGATGTGCATATTTTAGAATCTTTTTCTTTATCTCTGGTATGTTAGGCACACAAACTCTAGTTCCAAACCTCAATGGTCCATCTTTATGTATCTTAAACTCTCCTCGAGTGCCTTCTTCCACATCTTTCTTTATCTTCAACAGTTGAGGATCATTCTGCTGGTTTGCTTTAATTTCATCTAGCAAAGAAGGTTGTATTATCATATTTGCTAATTTAACTCCAATTTGGTGGATTCTAATTTCAATTCAAGTACGATCCAAGTCCTCCAATATTTTTCTTTGAGAAGTAATTAGGCAAGCTAAATTGCATGAATTCTTACGGCTCAAGGCATCAGCAACAACATTTGCCTTGCCAGGGTGATAATGGATGGTCATATCATAATCTTTCAGAAGCTCCAACCATCTTCTTTGCCGTAAATTCAACTCCTTCTGGGTAAATATATATTTTAAACTCTTGTGGTTAGTATATATTTCACAATGTACTCCATATAAATAATGTCTCCAAATCTTGAGAGCAAACACTATTGCCGCTAACTCAAGATCATGAGTGGGATAGTTTTGTTCATAAGGCTTAAACTGCCTTGAAGCATATGCTATGACTTTTCCATTTTGCATAAGTACACATCCTAATCCTCTTCTAGATGCATCACTATAAATAGCAAAGCCTGTGTCTCCACTAGGTAGTGAAAGTATTGGAGCAGACACTAATCGATTTTTTAGCTCTTGGAAGCTTTTCTCACATTCATCTGACCAAATAAATTTAACTCCCTTCTGAGTAAGACGAGTTAGAGGTGAAGCAATACGGGAGAATCCTTCCACAAATTTTCTATAGTAGCCAGCCATTCCAAGAAAGCTACGTATCTCCGTCACCGTAATCGGTCTGTCCCATTTAACAATAGCTTTTACCTTTTCAGGGTCCATAGAAATCCCTTCTTTAGAGATTACATGCCCAAGAAATGCTACTTCCTCCAAGCAGAATTCACATTTCTTAAGTTTCACATACAATTGTTCTCTCTTTAATATGTGCAACACCTGTCTCAAGTGCTCTTCATGTTCTTCTTTACTTCTTGAGTATATCAGAATATCGTCAATAAATACCATAACAAACTGATCCAAGAAAGGTTTAAATATTCTGTTCATAAGATCCATAAATGCCGCAGGTGCATTTGTGAGCCCGAATGATAAAACTAAAAATTCATAATGACCATAACGAGTTCGAAATGCAGTCTTTGGCACATCTTCTGGCTTAATCTTTAATTGATAGTAACCAGAACGGAGATCAATCTTTGAAAATACCTGAGCTCCTTGTAATTGATCAAATAGATCATCAATTCTCGGTAATGGATATTTGTTCTGAATAGTTACTTTATTCAACTCACGGAAATCAATACATAATCTCATACTTCCATCTTTCTTCTTCACAAATAACACTGGTGCACCCTAGGGTGACACACTCGGCCGAATGAAACCTTTATCTAAAAGTTCTTGCAGTTGCACTTTTAGCTCTCTCAATTCAGCAGGTGCCATTCGATAAGGAGCCTTAGAAATGAGACTCATACTAGGTACTAGGTCAATTGAAAATTCAACCTCTCTATCTGGGGACATTCATGGAAGTTTATCTGGAAATACCTCTAAAAATTGTTTTCCATCATCAACCATCTCAACTGAAGCCAAATAACCCATACATCTACTCCTTAGCGCTCGATGTGCTTTAAGGGCTGAGATGATTTTTAAGGGTTCTTGACACTTACCGCCCTCAAAACAAAATTCAGGTTGGCAAGGAAATTTAAATGCTACTTTCTTTTCTCGACATAAAATAGAAGCATGATTTAAGGATAACCAATCCATCCCCAATATGATATCAAAATCATGCATTTTTAGCATCATTAATTCTACGGGGAGTTCCTTGTCGAGAATATAAATTTTACCCCTACAACCTTGATTTGATACTAATATGCTGCCCCCAGGTGTACTAACAAGAAATTCTTATTGTAAGGTATCACATGGTAATTGATTTCTCTTAACAAACTGTGCAGCAATAAAGGAATATGATGCACCAGAATCAAATAGTACTCGAGCATGAACTGACGCAAAAGTTAGCGTACCTGTCACCACATCTTTGTTTGCTTCTGTTTCCTTCTCAGTTAGAGAATAAACTCGGGCCTTGGCTTGAGGATGCTTGTTCCCGCCACTGGACTGGCCAGGCTGGAAGGTATTCTGAGATGGTTCAGGCTGAAAGGTATTCTGAGATGATTGCTGTAGGGGACAATTTGCTATTTTGTGATCTTTCTGACCACATCTCAAACAAGCTCCTGTATTTCTCCAACAATTTTACGCTTCATGCCCAAGTTTATGACAAACATCACATCTTAAAGTTTTCTGGTTAGGAATTTGCTGCTCTCTACGTCCAAAATTCTGCTTTTTGTTTCTCTAATTTTTATTTCTTCCACTGCGATTGTCTTGCCAGAACCGCTTCTTTGGGTAGGAGTTGCTCGCCTCATTCTTTGGTTTCGTATCAATTTCATTTTTCTCAATTAACAAGGCCTTCTTTAACACTTCTCCATATGTAGGGAGTTCAAATGCACTTGTTCGCGGGGAAAATTATTGCTTTCTTCATTGATGAATTCATTGCACACTCTTGTAATAGTTTATCGATTACAAAGATCCGGTCTTTTTATAAGATCCGGTTACAACAAAATCAAAGAAAAAAAAAGATTACAACTTTCATTTCGAACGAATCGCGAGCTCCTATTTTGCGGTCACTCGCTTTGTGGGTTCTTCGCCTGCGCTGAGGTTTATCCGTGGACCACCACGCGATCTAGATCCGGTCGGATCTACGCAGTATAACGGGTATTATTTCGCCAAGGAAATAATAGCCGAGGGTACTATTTCGCCAAGGAAATAGTAGCATTTAGTTCTCGGGATCAAAGGCCAAGCTTTGATCCGGAGGATGACTACGTAGATCTGAGATCCGGTCCCTCTCGAACTCTTGCCTTATTTGGCGTTGACGATCGCCGAGCACCGGATCTGGAAGAGCAAGTCCTTAAAGTCCCAAAGCTTCAATCTTTTTAAGTTCTGAGCCTTGAATCCAGCAGAGCTTCGCCTCCCAAAATTCCCACCCTTCACAAATGAACCATGCCCTCTATTTATAGGCTCTCAGATCTGTGCCTTGGCACAGATCTGGGCCGGCCACCTATAGGTGGCTCGGCCACCGAGCCACCTATAGGTGGCTCGGTTTTGGCCGAGTCCCCTAGGTGTTGTGGTTTTTACCGTTTTTTCTGGTCTCGTGGTTGATTTAAACTCTGATTTGTTGATCTGAATCCTGATTTGGCAGTAAACCCGCTTCGTTGTTGATCCGGACTCTGATTTGACAGTCCGAATCCTAATATGGCAGTAAATCCGCCTCGGTGTTTGAATTCAAATCCATTCTATGGTTGGATGACTCATTGACTCACCGAACTGTTAGCTTGATTCCGCATGCGAATAGATGTATTTCATTGTTTGCGTGCGATTCGTTAGCCTCGTCGCCTCGTTAATCCGCTCCGTTGCGTGTCACTTGGCTTTGGCGTTGTGGCGCTTCGTTGTTGATCCAGACTCTGATTTGACAGTCCGAATCCTAATATGGCAGTAAATCCGCCTCGGTGTTTAAGTTTAAATCCGTTCTATGGTTGGATGACTTGTTGACTCACCGAACTGTTAGCTTGATTCCGCATGCGAATGGATGTATTCCATTGTTTGTGTGCGATTCGTTAGCCTCGTCGCCTCGTTAATCCGCTCCGTTGCGTGTCACTTGGCTTTGGCGTTGTGGACTGACGCTCGTGTTTGGATACGTCGCCCGATGGTTCGTCGGTTTGTGTTGAGCGGTGCTAAGGGACCTATAAGTAATTTTATACGCCTACAGATACCCCCTCCAAAGTATTTCAGTCTCGTTCTTTTATAGAAGAATCTGGAATACTTTGGATATGATTGTCCCAACCTTCAGTCGGTGTAACGGGACCTTAGAATGGCTTCTGTTCTTGATTCCTTTAATCCTTCAGGCCATTCAGTGCTTTGTCGAATGTCTGTAAGGTTTCCGGTGCTACATTTATTGTCTGACCATTGTCGGAATTTTGAATTTGAAGTCGGTTCCTAATTTTTTGATCTTTAGCTCGTGTTTGTCGGTTCAACACAGAACTGACCCTCGAATGTTGGCGTTGAGTCTTTATTTGCGACGCGTTGTCCGGCGTAGTGTTGTTGAGTTATCCTTAAGAATATTTTTAGAAAAATATTCTCTAGGAACTTCTCAACCAAAAATAGGGAATAGTTTATACTCGTATACCTTATTGGAGTAATTCTGTGCCCGAATGAGCTGAACCGGCCTGATAATGAGCTGAACCGGCTTGATAATGAGCCAAAAAAGGTAGTAATTCGGCTCAAAAAATCCTCTGATTCTTCCGAATGTGCGGGAGAGGTAAGAATAAACCAAGGACTGAACCCTCGGTCGATTTGAAGTTGTTTCGATGCTCGATTCAGCTTCAATTTGAATTCTGGTTCAAATTTGGTTCAAACTGGTTCAACCTGGTTCAAGGCTGGTTCAACCTGGTTCAAGGTTGGTTCAGGACTGGTTCAAGACTGGTTCATTCTGGTCTGGTCTGGTTCAGTCTGGTTTGGCCTGGCTCAGCCTAGTTTGACCTCTTTTGGACTGATTTGGACTGGTCTGGTCTGGTTCAACCTGGTCCGGTCTGGTTCAGGGCTGGTTCACATTATAAAATGGGTTCTTTTCTTCTTTCTTTTCCTCCTCCTAGGGCCAGCCCCCCTTAACCTCTTTTTCGCTTTTCTCTTCCCTCGAGCATCCTTTCTCCCTCAAATCTTTACAATTGTCTTAGATCTAGCCTTCTTTTGGATCTTAGACTAAAAAATCTCTCAAAAATCTTCATATAAAAATTTCTCTCAGGCCCCTCGAGCACGTGGTTCGAGCCTCTTTCAAGATTTGATTTTTTGTCGGATCCTCGAGCTTTCTTTCAGGTATATCCTCCATAATTTTAGCATATTTCATGCCTAATTCAATTTATGAACTTGTGGGATTGCATGTGAGGGTTAGGATTATGATTTGGCGCCTCGAGCTCGTCTTTTAGGGGGGTAGAATTGCAAATAAAAAGAGGAATTTTTTTTATCTGATCCCTTAATTTATTTTGCAGATCATTATGTCGCGTGTCCCGAGAGGTCGCTCCCCTGCTGCGTCAGCTGATGGCGCGCCTCCCTCTTATGCTAGTGAGCTATTTTTGGCATATTTAGAAATTTACAAATTAGTCCTCTTTTTCTTGGAAATTTGCAAATTTGTCCTTTTTACCCCACGTTGTTCTCCTTGGTGAGGCAATCGGGAAGAGCATTGATTCTCCTTGGTGAGGATCGACGCTTTAAAGATATATTTTGCTTGGTCAAAACCATATCTCAAAATAAAGGGGGACATTTTGACGCTGCATTGTGCCTTATAAGGTAGGGATATATTGTCGATATACCCTATCTTATGAATGCACAACGTGGCCAGATCGTCTCACCCTTTATAAGACAATGACTCTATCTTACCCATTTGTAAGATGAGTTTAATTTTCTTTTATAACTGGAATTAACAAATGTTTAATTGCTTGTTTTCAGTTGAGTATCCTTCCGGAGCGTTCTCATCTCACGCAGTGTACGGGCATCGTGGCGAGTATTATTCGACTTCCGACGATTTTTCCCCTATTCCAGTTACTCCTTAGTTTTCTTCGGGCATGTCGACAGAGGTTGCCCAAGTGGTGAAGGAAGGTGGACATCGAGCTCTTCGACAGTTGATTACAAATGCGCCTTTCGTGAAGGATGCCAGTTCTATTCAGCCTCTCAGGAAGACCGACTTTTTATTTGGCGACTCTGCCAGAGATCCGGATGCAGTGTTTATTGACGCCGAGCAGTGGCTTCATAAAAATGGCGGTGGTTTCCTATATTTGCCGAAGATTCCTCGACACCGCTCGTTGACTGAGCTTAGGCGTCAGGCTGCTAAACGGGAGATGTCGTGGCGCTTGACGGAGGAGCATGAGAGCGTTCACTGTGGCTACATCACTCATCAGGCAGCTCCTGGTTTGAGCAGGAGTCATATCACTGGATTACATCCTGGAGTATTGGGGTTGGATGCACCGTCGCGTAACGAGCTTCTTGCCTCTGCTTCTACTTTGAAGAATTGCCTCGCTGCTTTAGGACGGGAGATGCCTGCGACGCGTCACAGATTTTATGGCTGGGTCCATTCTTTGGACAAGCTTTGGTGGACTCGCATGACGAAGTACGTCTTAAGCCGATGGAGCGAGGAGTTGCACGCTTGTGGTCTGTATGCAGCCGTTCGTGCCACCATGTATGGCTTGCCTGTTAGCGCGAAGCATTTCTTCGCTTTGTGCGAGCTCTATAACCCGGATTCGAACACTTTTCTGACCCGGCAAGGGGAGTTGGGCTTGGCCCTCCATGAGATGCACAGGATTTCTGGTTTGCCCATGGGACAGATGCTGTATCAGGAATACTTTCCCTCCAACCATGAATTGAGTCAGCTGAAGGATCGCATGCCCGACCGCTATGAGGCTTTATGGGACCTCACATGTCACTATCATATTGCTTTAGTGCAGTCTGAGCCTTTAGCGAAGAGGACTAAGTCATTCGTGAGTCTGAAGCAGTTTGCATGCTACTTGTTCAGAAATCTAGAGAGCAATTCCGGCGAGGCTATTTGCGAGCTGGCACCACTCACTCCTTCAGGGGTGAATAATCTATTGAAGTAGATTGGCGCTCATTCTTATACCATTAGTAGTCCTGAGAGTGGTTTTCCTGCAGGGACCAAGTTTAAATCATTCTTATGGTATGCGACCGCACCGATTCGACCGATGACCCTTCTTGCCGGTTACCTCGCTATCTGGTTAAAGAAATGTGTGGTCCCGTATCAGTCCGGTGACGCTTTGCCCTTGGAAGTGCTCTACCCAGCGGTTCAGCTTGCCTATAAAAAGGAACTTTCGCATCGAGGGCTTCGACAGATTTCTAGTGATTTTACACGGAAGGAAAGTGAATCGCAGGCTCAGATTCCTACTATTAAGGTGGAGCTTTCGTACACTTATTTGATGGCTTGGTTCGTCCTTCATCGTTCTGATATGATGTCGGTACCGAACGCTACAGACCCCTCCGTTCCTCTACTACAGTTGCTTGAGAATGGCAAGTGGGAGGGGCGATGATTCCCTGACATCAGACAGCAGCTACAGGTCCACAAGTGTTGGGCGTTTTCCACTTGCTTTCCGTAACTCTCCGACCGATACGGCGAGTGTCTGATTGATGAGGAGAAGCCGAGGGAGTATCGAACTCATTTAGACATCGGCTGCTTTAACTGGCTGGTGAACATCAGGCCGGGTTATCTGACTTTCCGGGTGAGGAATCAGTGTTTCATAGAGCCATACCTACCCTGACGGTTCGCTCGCCAGTTTGGCTATGATCAGCTTTATGTCGGGAATGTTTGGTGGACGGTCTTCGTGCATGGTTATGGACCGTGACGGGCTGTACTGGTGCTAAGTTCAGCCTCCCGAGTGCTGAGCGGCAGTTGAACCTCACCTTCTTAAGCTGCAAGTGGTTGTTAGCAGCTAATAAAACTGTCCCTGTGAAGACGATTGCAGAGCTAGAGGCTGATGAGGCTTCTCAGGCTGATTCTCGTATGATTTGGGAAAATGCTCGGTCACAAAGGGCACGGCACAAGACTCGTCGGATTGACGAAGAGGGAAAGAAGATCTTTCATTCTGCTGATGAAGCTTCAGGCAGAGATCTTGAAGATCACGAGGACTGTTCGGTGACGATCCTGCTAGTGACGGAGGTAACATCTACCCTATAGACCAACCTCTTGATCATTCAGAACTTTGACTCATGCTTTTTCATCTCTATATAGGAGAGCGTGGGGAGAGAGAGATGAGTCCTGATCCTGCTTTTCATAATTTTACATCTTCTGGTGAGCCCGACTCACCGCACCAGGTAGAAAGGCCTGCAGAAGCTGCCGATGTTAGGGAAACTATCAATGTAGGACCCGATTCAGCACATCCAGGTACATCTACCATTGACGATATGCCCTTTAGATGGCAATCAAAGGTATTGACTGATTCCGAATTCGTTCCTCCCGTAATTGTCTCTATGCTTCTTGCTCTTTCAGATAAACTGCAAGAGGCACACATGGACTTCGGGAGTGAAGAGGTTGACGCACCCGTAGGAGGTAAGTCATTTCCTTGGTCATAGTCTCTTCATTCTTCTTTCGCCGCATTTATATTTTATTGTGTCAGATTTCCCGACCAAAGATTTTGACGGGGAAGGTTTGCTTGTGGACACCCCTATGCTCCACTTCCTGTATGACTCTCCTCAGATTGATGACCAGATGCCTGAGGATATGTCTCCTGAGTCTACACTCCCTCAGAATCCCGAGAATGGTTCTTTTGAAGGTACGTGCCTCTTCTCAAGTTAATTACAGGACTAGCTAATTTTTGACTAATGCAGCTATAATGTGATGCATTTGGGCATTCTGTTTTGTGTTCGACAGGAGCTTTTGTCGAGACTGATCCTGTTGAGCCGGCTGTGAGACCAGCTACACCAGCCGATACATCAACAGCCGTTGCACCTCCACTACCCCCAGTGACCCAAGGGGCAGAAGGTATATATTAAGCAACTGAGAAATGTCATTTACTTCTTTATTAAGGTTTTCTTGACGAATTTCTCCTTCTTGTGTAGAGCTTTCTTCTCGGCTTCATGTTCTTGTGAAGGAGTTGTTATCTAACAATGACCCTGAGAAGATCGTCATCTGCATAGAAGTCTGCTCCTTCTTCTCCTTCGTGAATGCTATGATTGGTAAACTCTTCCACGGCGGACTTTCCCTTCACCAGTTTAAGCCATTCATTGATCTTAAAATAAATTCAATAAGGGATGTAGAATACCCAGATCTGGCGAAGGCTATAGTTGATGATCTCGACTGCCTAGAGTTTGAGCTTCAGATGTTTCGCGAGCTCCGGGATGCAGGCGCCTCTTCATTCATTGCTGCCGAGTTGGATACTCGCTTACAGACATGGCGCGATACTAGGATTCTTGCTGAGCTCGAGATTCAGGTGCAGCGGGACCGGGTAGATCGAGTTGAAGCTAACCTTGTTATTAGGTCATCCTCACTCGACGAGCTTGATTCTTCCATTGCCTCTTGTGAGACCGAGATAGACCAGCTCCGAAGAGAACTCCGTGAGAAAGAGGAGACTTTGAGTATTCTTCAGATGACGAAGATACAGGATCAGCAAGCACACACTTCTTTATCTGATGAGCTGAAGTCCTTGAAGCAGAAGCTGGTTGAGACAGAGGAGGTTGCTGTGAAGACTTCAGCCGCGACTGAAGAGTCCATCAGAGCCGAGTTGCAGGATGAGCTTAGGCAAGCTTATGATGAGAAGCTGTCTAAGTTTAGTCAGCAGATTTTTAGCCATGGGCTTGATGTATGATTTTATTTGCTGAATACTTTGACTTTTGATTTTCTTAGTGGAACTGGTTTTTATCTTTATCTTTATTATGATTCCTCATTCCATTTGAAATGATCGACCATAATACTTTTAGGATTTTTGGCAAACCCTCAGCCTTCAACGGGTTTGATAAGCCTTTATCGATTACCGTTTGAATCGGGCTAGCATGCGGATTGTCTAAATCCGTTCCGCATGTAACATTGTGTTAAGAGAGTAAATTCTCTGAGACTTTGTGCTATGATGTCGAATACATAGACTTCTCCATTATTACGGGAATAGGCTACCCGGCGACACGTGTTAGGTGTTGACTTTAGGATTTTTGGCTAACCCCCAGCCTTCAATGGATTTGATTAGCCTTTACCGATTACCGTTTGAGTCGGGCTAGCATGCGAATTATCTAAATCCGTTCCGCATATGATGTTGTGCTAAGAGAGTTAACGCTCTTAGTGCTACGATATTGAATACTTAGACTTCATCTTTCTCACGAGAATAGACTACCCGGCGACGCGTGTTAGGCGTTGATTTATCCCTACTTAGGCTTCGAGATAAAATACCCCAGAATCGAGCTCTAGTGTCTTTTCTATGGAGCAAGACTAAACCGGCGGCGCGTGTTAGGCGTCGGCATATCCTTTCTTAGGATTCAGGATAAAATTTCCTATGCGTGTAAGGCATGGATTTTGGTGTTATTAATAATAACCTGCCACAATGTTGAATATATGAACGGGTGTTCTTTTTGACGGTTAAGAACTAACCGGCAGTGCGGGTTAAGCGCAGACTTATCCTTACTTAGGTTTCAGGATAGAATACCCCAGAATCGAACTCTGGTATCTTTTTCTACGGAAAAAGACTAAACCGGCGGCGCGTGTTAGGCGTCGGCATATCCTTCCTTAGGATTCAGGATGGAATTCCCCATGCGTGTAAGGCATGGATTTTGGTGTCATTAATGACGACCTGCCACAATGTTGAATATGTGGACGGGTGTTCTTTTTAACGGTTAAGAACTAACCGGCAGCGCGGGTTAAGCGCAGACTTATCCCTGCTTAGGTTTCAGGATAGAATACCCCAGAATCGAACTCTGGTGTCTTTTTCTATGAAAAAAGACTAAACCGGTAGCGCGTGTTAGGCGCAGACTTATCCCTGCTTAGGATTCGGGATAAACTTCTTAGGATGAATCCTAGATTGATAAATTCTTGGAAATGGTTGGTGTGGGAAAGGAAGAATTTTATATTCTATTTCCCGGTCTTCTTTTAGGGTGAAGGTGAACCCGAATACAAGAAAGGAAGAATTTTATATTCTATTCCTTGATCCTGGAAAGGAAGAATTTTATATTCTATTTCCAGCGCAAAAGAAACTAGAAGTGGGATCTCCACTCCGAGAATCTGGAAGATCTAGATAAACTTACCTTTTATAGGCTTGGTTATCTAATCGGAAGATGAGTTTTTCGTTTATCGAAATGAAATTTCAACATAGGTTATGACCATGAGAAGGCTTAACCAAAGAAAAAACAGAAGGGAGTTCTTTCGTTTATCGAAAGGGGACTCTGAACTGAAAGTGGACCTCTTGTTCATGGAAAGAGTCAAGAGGGCCAGAAAGATATTTTTGGTGGACTCACTGTTAATTGAAATTGATCAGTGAGGGATTTTGGTGGTAAAAATGATTTTGGGTTATCCTCTAGAATATTAAATGTAATATTCTTCAAGGAACTTCCCGATAAATAGGTTATCCTGAACGCACTAGGAATAGTATTTCTTCAGGAACTTCCCATTTATTGATATTAATTGCCTGTCGCCCTCTTGAGTAATCAGGTGATATGCGCCGTTTGAGTAGACTGTGTCTATCACAAAGTAATCAGGTGATATGCGCCGTTTGAGTAGACTGTGTCTATCACAAACGGTCCTTCCCATTTGGGTTCAAATTTACCTTTCTTCTTGGAGTTGAGGATTATCCGTCAGCGAGCAGCGAGGACCAGATCTCCTTCCTTGAAGCTTCTCTGTCGGACTCATTTGTTAAAAGCCCTAGATATTCTGGTTCCAAGCGTTTTTCATCCAACCTCTCGAGTTCTTCGAGACGTTTCTGATGTTGTTCTTCCGTCGTCATCTCGGTTGCGAGAGCGATCCGAAGGGATGGGATTTGAATCTCTAATGGTAGCACAGCTTCACATCCGTATACCAACGAATATGGGGTGGCCCCTGTGGGTGTGCGTATGGTGGTGCGATAAGCCCAGAGCGCTTCACCGAGTTTATCGTCCCAGTCTCGTTTATTGATCTTCACGAGCTTTGATAGGATCTTAATGATCGTCTTGTTAAACGCCTCAGCTAATCCATTCGCAGCGGGATAATAAGTCGTTGACGAAACATCTTGAATTTTGAACTTGTCACAAAACCTGACGAAGGCGTTGCTTATGAATTGTGGACCATTGTCATGAATGATCCGTCTTGGCACGCCGTGTCGATATATGACATGATGTTTGATAAAACTGATGACGTTGTTCGTCTTTACTTCTCTAAGCAGAATTGCTTCAGCCCACTTTGAAAAGTAATCCGTGATTGCGAGAATGAATCGATCACCTTTGACTGAAGGGGGAAAAATACGACCGACAATGTCCATACCCCATGTCTCGAACGGCCAAGATGTGGTTGACATGTGTAACTGCTCTAGTGGTTGATGCATATAATTTGCATGTATTTGACAAGCATGACACTCTCGGGCGTATTCAATTGCGTCACGAACCATTGTTGGCCAAAAATATCACATTCTTCTGATGCGATCATACAGTTTGGGATCGGGCTGATGTGCACCGCATTCTCCTTCGTGTGCTTCCTTCAGAACTTCTTCTGCTTCTTTGTTCGAAAGGCATCGGAGTAGCTTCCTTCAGAACTTCTTCTGCTTCTTTGTTCGAAAGGCATCGGAGTAACAAACCATCGTACCCTCTACGGTATAACGTATGGGTCTCGGTATTATAGAAGAATCTTGGTGCTCTTCGACGTATCGATTCCCTTTCTTTTATATCATCCGGCAAAATACCATATTGGACGTAGTCAATGATAGGAAAACGCCAATCTCGGGAATCGGACCCAATTTGAGTTGAATTCACCTCCTTGGCGCTTACGTTTCCATCGTCTTCCTCTTCAATTTCCATATCGTATATGGGTATGCAGAGTTGATGCGTCCTTACTATGACTAATAGTTCAGTTTCGGGAGACTGCGCAAGTGATACCGCTAGTGCTGCCAATGCATCCGCATAAGCGTTCTGGAGACGGGGGATGTATTCAATATAGAATTCTTCAAAAGAATCTGCCATTTTAATGGCCTCCTGGTGGTACGGGATCAGGTCTTGGTTCCTGACTTCATACTCTCCACGGACTTGGTTAACTATCAGTTGAGAATCCCTAAAAGCTTCGAGATATTCGACCCCCAGCTCTTTGGCAAAACTGAGTCTAATGAGAAGCGCGTTGTACTCGGCTACGTTATTGGAACATGGACTAGTTAGTGAATAAGCCCGAGGCATCACATGCTTCCCCGGGGAAATTAATACAACTCCAACTCCGGAGGAAACTGTAGAACCTCCCGGGGTTATTGCCCTATTAACTGCCCTCGAGGCACCATCGAAGTATAATTGCCATACTTGTTGGTGGGATGTAGTGTTAACCTCGTGGGTTTCGTCCGGCAAGTCATCATATACTTCTGCCGTATCTGTTGTCGGGTTTGCCGCCAAAAGATCACAAATCGCTTGTCCTTTGATCGACTTCTGCTGTTTGAAGTGCAAATCATATTAAGACAAGAGAAGAGCCCACTTCGCTAACCGCCAATTCATAGAGGCCGGTTGCGTCATAAACACTCGTACTGGATTAACGTTAAAAATGACGTAGATCGTCTGTCTAACTAAATAATGCCGCATCTTTTGCATTACGAATACCAAAGCGAGGCATTCTTTTTCGATCATCGGATATCGAGACTCGGCGCCTATCAAGGTCTGACTTAAATAATAGACTGCCTGCTCGTGACCATTATCATCGTCTTGTGCTAGTAAAGCACTTATCGAGTGGTTCATTGCTTTGAGATAAATCAAGAACAGTCTACCTGATTTTGGTGCAACGAGAACAGGAGGATTCGTCAGATATGTTTTGATATCTTCGAATGCTTTTTGACAGGCGTCGTCCCAAATAAATGACACCCCTTTCTTGTTTAATTTAGAGAATGGTTGGCATTTCCCGGAAAGATTTGAGATAAACCGCCGGATGTACGCTAATCGCCCTTGCAACCCTCTGAGCTCTCTCAGATTTCTAGGGTGTTGCAGTTCGTGTATCACCTTCACCTTATCAGGATCGATATATATACCTTTAGTGGTGACGACGAATCCAAGGAATTTTCCGCTGGACATTCGGATCGATATATATACCTTTAGTGGTGACGACGAATCCAAGGAATTTTCCGCTGGACATTCCAAGGAAGGATTTAGTGGGGTTCATCTTCAATTGATGACTTCGCATGAGATCGAACATCATCTTCAAGTCTTTGATGTGATCTTCTTTGTTGCAGTTTTTTACAACCAAATCATCAACGTAGCATTCGACCGTCTTCCTGAGATGTTCTTGGAAAATCTTAGTCATCGCTCGCTGGTATGTGGCGCCTGCATTCTTTAGACCGAAAGGCATTACCGTGTAGCAAAAGACACCGAGGGGCGTTCTGAACGCTGTGTGCTTCTCGTCATCTGGGTGCATCTTGATTTGGTTATATCCTGAGAAACCATCCATAAAAGACATTCTCTCAAATCCGCACGTATTTTCGATAATGACATCTGTGATTGGGAGAGGAAAGTCGTCTTTTGGACATGCCGTATTCAGGTCCCTGAAGTCAATGCAAATCCTGATTTTACCGTTCTTCTTCATGACTGGAACAATTTTGTTTAGCCAGTCTAGATGTTGCTCTTCTCGGATAAATCCTGATTCGATCAACTTTTTAACCTCTGCCTCAATGGCTTCCATAATCTGCGGACGAAACCGTCTTTGCTGTTGTTTGACAGATTTGGCATCCGGCTTAATATCGAGGCGGTGCATTGCCACATTAGGATCGAGCCCAGGCATATCTTCATAGTTCCACGTGAAGACGTCAATATATTCCCTGATGAGAGCAATTAATTCTTCCTTCTCATTTGGGGGAAGGCTGTCACTGATGAATATGGGCTTTGTGTTGGCCTCGTCACCCATGTTAACTTGGACTATTTCATCTTCACTGGGTGGTTCTCTTTGTTCGAACCTATCGCCGTACTGCATGTTTAGGTGATGAACCCATGGATCTTCCCACGTTGGCATTTGATCGTCGTCTTCTATCGTCACAGGATCGACCGTAGTCATATGCGACATCAGTTTCTTGAACACCTCCCCCAAACTTGCGTCGGAATCCCCAGCTGAAGAATCAGAAGAGTATCCGTTCTTAGTTTTGTTAGCAATTTGATCGATAATTTGCCAACCACATTCATCATCAGACGAGGAAACATAGCCTAAGCCTCTTTTGTGACGGTAATAATCATCTGGTTTTCCTTTTGGCACATATGCTGCTTTAGCTGGGATACGGGAACCTTGATCAAAGTATAAGCCTTCTCCGAGTGTGAAATCGTATCCCTGTTTTTCCATGAGCTTGCGCGCTTCAGGACTATACTTAGATAAATGTCAACCAGGTTTGTCATCATCCTCATCTTCTCTTAAGAAATGATCTAGTAATGAAGAGCTTTTTCCTTTACTGTAAATCACTTCTTTTGCACCTCCTATTTTGGCAGGAACGATCAGGGTTATTCTGAAAGAATGCTATAGGCGTTCCTTTGCTATGTAGGACGACCGAAGCGGCATGTACAAATCAGGATTATTATACAATTCTTTTGTCACATCATCAAGAGACAGAGAGTACTCTAAATCATTATTTATTTCATTATTGGCAAGTTGCCAGTTACAACTGCCCTCTGACGTTTGTTCATCGTCAAGGTTGATTACAAAGGGTACAATGTCGTTTAAAACATAACCTCCATTGTAATCAAATCCGGCTTCGGTATCAGCTTCTTCTCCGTTGTCCGTGCCATGGGCCGATGATTCAGTATCAGATTCGTTACCATAAAGGAGAGAATCAGTGAAATAATTCTCATACCCTTTGAATGGTTGCTTATCCGCGACCACCGTCCTAACCCTATTATCAGTGTTGACATATTTCAAACACTGATGGAGAGTGGAGGGGATTATAACGTTACTATGGATCCAAGGCCAACCCAATAGTAAGTTATATGAAGTCTCGACATCGATCACATAACATGTGACTTCTGTCTTTATCCGGATCTTTCCCAAAGGCCTTGACCCGCTGGTGTTGAATCCGTAAATGACCGTGCCTGTAGACGCCAATTTGCTGACTGGAATGCCAAGGCTATGCATAAGGTGAAGCGGCATAATACTCACAGCGGAACCCGGATCCACTTGGATTCGGTTGACTTTGCTGGAGCCAATGTACCCGATGAAGTATAGCGGTCGATCATGGTTCGAATTCTTCGTCTGTATATCCTCTTTGGTAAAAGTAATGCAAGAAAGGTTCTTAGTCGCTATATTGTAGTGTTGACTCAGCGGTTTTGGCTCTTCAGGCACCGGCTTGACTTGAGTCAGAAACACCTCTGAATTGGCCAAAGCTTCTTGCAAGGCCTCCCTGGTTTCCTTGGACAACCGCAGCAACTCATACAGCGTTATCCGTGCTGGAATATTAGCTAGTTGAGCCATGCGACTGAAACGAGACTGCTTCGGATTCTGCACCTCCTGGGGATTCTTCTCTTTCGGTTTATTCACCGGCTGTCGTCGAGCCTCTTCGCCCGGTGTAGGACTCGTAATCACCCCCATCTCCGTGAGAGTTTTGGCTGATCCCCGTTTAGTCACCCCCTGCTCACTAGGTGGCGGATAATTGTAGTGATACTCATTTCCGCTTCTAGTGGCGAAGATTTCTTGTTCTTCTTCGGAGAGCCGGAAAGCAGGAGCTTCATCGCCATCCTCCTCGAAGATTGCGGATGTAGCATTGCAGGACTTGCCTTTACCCTTTCTTCTTGAGGAAGTCGCCCACTGTTTGTCTTCAATGAGATCGGGATGAACCCAGAGGATTTCGCCGTTTGGGACTGTGTGTGGCACAAGTCCTTTTTGGCGCTATCCGTGTGGGTCATCGTTCACTGTCTTCATTCCTACTTTGGTGATGCGCTCTGGTTTGAACCATGTTGTGGGCACCGATCCAAAGCTGATGGAAATCGCATTTGCTCCAACATTCTTGGACGGCTTCGGGGTTATGACGCCTACATCAATTAGCGCCTGGATCTTATCCCTTGAGGTGGTAGCACGACTTGGTAGGGGGATGGACCGCTCTATGGTATGCGCAATACTTCGGATCCATCACTTTGCTAGCCCCTTCTTGATCCACGATCGCTGGCAGCTGGATTATGTTATTCTCCAACAGGTACTTAAAGATGTCGGGGGCTTCGTCATCTTTTAAGGAGTACACTTTAGGAAACCTCGGCTCTGAAGATTTCTGCTTCTGAGGCCGTTGTTGCCATTGCCCCCGAGATTGTTGTGGCGCTTGTTGCTGTGGCTGTTGCTGAGGTTGCAATTAGAAAGTTTGATTAGCATCAACTGCATTAGCATGTGCCTTACCTTTCCCTCGTGGGACGAAATTCTGTTGCGGAGCATTATTCGTCTGTTGGCCTCTCTCCGCCTTCTTCCTTCTGAGGAATCGCTCGGCTTGCTCTCCTCGGACCTTCAAATCCTTCAATGTTTTGAACGGTGTTGTCCCCATTGCTTCCAACACGTACAATGTGAGGTTATTGTGGCAAGTCTGGAGAATGAACTCCTTAGTGATCGGGTCCCGACAGTTCATCGCCTTGTTCCGGAACCTTTTGACGAAGGTATCAACCAATTCCCCGTATTTTTGTTTCTCGTCAAGCAACGACCCGATGGATATCTCGATGTCGTCGTCGAAGAAGTTAGTGAGGAATTTAGTCTCCATGTCGTCCCAGCTGTTCACGCTTCCTGGCTTGAGGCGGCGATACCAGTCGAAGGCGGCTCCACGAAGAGTGCCAACGAAGGACCGTACCATCAGAGGCTCATTACCAGAGATAACCCCCAGGTGCGATTTGAAGTAAATCAAATGCTGAGTGGGTGAACCCATCCCATTAAACGCCATGAAGTTAATTAGATTAAACTTCGCCGGATATGGGATCGATTCCCATTCTCTTGGGTATGGACAATGAATGCCTGTCTTCTTCATCTCTTGAGCGGAAATCAATGTATTGATTTTGCTCTCGAGATTTTTAATCTTCAAGTTTTCACCTGTGTTTTCGCTAGCATTCTCGTTACCACCCCCTGTGTTGACGGGAGGATTATTGGTATTATGAGTCTCATTTGCATTCGTATCCTCATCTTCCAGATTAACCGGGTTACGACGACTTGGCTCGCCTTGCTGGTTTGTCAATGCTTGGATTTGTTGGTCGTGCATTTCTCTCTTGTTCTGCATGGCCATCTGCATTTCGAACCTGAAGGTCTCCTATTGTTTAGCCATAGCATCTTCAAGCATCTTGGACACTTGCTCCGCGCTTATCATAAGCACCTCGCGGGGTTGTCCTTCGCTGGATACCATATTATCTGATGCGACCGCGGAGCCGGTATCAGATTCTTCATCTTCTGAAGGTAGTCTTGTCCGAACCCTACAATACGTTGCTCGCTTGATGGCTCCAGACTGCAGACGGGTTATATGCTGGGATGCTTTCAGAATCGACTCGAGATTATCCCGTGCCGATGTCCCCTTGCTGGTCATATTGGTGGTGACCCTCGGAAATTCTCCATCTTCAACCACCGTTCTTCTTTGCCGGAAACGCCTATGCCTTGGCTTTGGCGTTTCAGTACTAAGTCTTTCGAAAACCGAAACTCTTTCGGGGACCGCCTTGATATAGTTACACTCAGACAATACTGCCCGAATGAGTTTGGAACAGGGGCATTGAGTTTCCTGTTCTCGGGGACTCCTTTTCCTGATTTTATTCGTACCCCCAGCACGATAGTACAACTCGTCTGCTTGACCTATCGTGTGTTGGCACGACTTCTCAGGTATAACATTATCGTCATCAGATGATAATGTTTCCTTCTGAGGGTGAACTGCCTTCTTTGGGCTTTCAAAAGTTACGCGCCTCGAAACATGCCTTTTTGGGCGTGAGTTCTCAGCGGGCTCCTGGACTTCAATGCGCAAATTAGTGCGCATAGCTGCCCTGATTTCTTTGTCATGTTGGAGGTGACGGCGACCCCCAGCGTGTTGAGTCGTTCTGGGCTTCTTCATCGGGCCCAAACGATCTTGAACAGGAGCTTTGCATCGTCCATCAGGAAGTGGACCGAGGCGCTCCAAAATTGGCTTCTTCCTCCAGGATGATTCTGCATGATCTCCCGGAGAAGCTATTGGAATTATCGGCGACTTTGGTTGATTCGCCGGAGGTTGACCTTGCTTCGAAGGCTGCAACAATTTTGCCTTAGCCTGAATCGCCACTTCAGACTTCGGTTTCCATACTTGGCGGGTTGGTGGCGGCTTCTTGGCCACGTCCTTCTGCAGTCTTCTACAGGCTTCTTGGACTTGAGCCCGTGCCTGCGCTGATAGTGCGCGGCGCTTGCGAATGCGCTCCTCAAGTGTAACGCCCCGTCCCGGAATCCCGGAGTCGGTACGCTATTAGATCTGATGGACTGACCTCACAAACCACCACATGTCTTTTTAGCACGTTTTGTCCTCACTCACGCGCTCCCTAGAAAACTTCCCAGGGGGGTCACCCATCCTAGAATTTCTCCAGGCCAAGCACACTTAACTTGTGAGTTTCTAAGAGTTGGGTTCCCAAAAAGAAGATGCATCTTGGTGGTATGAGTATTCCAATCAAATCTATCAATACTAATCACATCACCCTCTCAAGGGTTGGGGTATTACATACTCCCCCACTTAAACTCACAACGTCCTCGTTGTGCCAAACCATATCATCCAAGACCGTACCATCCGTGTGAGATTCTAGAGGTGGCTCCTACGGCCTCAAGAGGTGGCTCCCGCCCTCTTGACGTAGTACTTTGCGCCGCATAGCACTTAGCTCTCACAATTCCGGTTGGCTTTGCTCTGATACCATTTGTAATGCCCCGCCCCGGAATCCGGAGTCGGTACGCTATTAGATCTGATGGACTGACCTCACAAACCACCACATGTCTTTTCAGCACGTTTTTTCCTCACTCACGCGCTCCATGGAAAACTTCCCAGGGGGTCACCCATCCTAGAATTTCTCCAGGCTAAGAACGCTTAACTTTGGAGTTTCTAAGAGTTGGGTTCCCGAAAAGAAGATGCATCTTGGTGGTATGAGTATTCCAATCAAATCTATCAATACTAATCACATCACCCTCTCAAGGGTTGGGGTATTACATCAAGTGTCGAACGGTTCCGTTTGACCCGGACCCATTCGTTTGTCGGCGGCTTGTAGGAGTCGCCATTCATCGGTGGTTGTTGAGGCTGTTTGCCTCTCTTGTTCTTCAGATCCGTGTTGTAGCGGATCCCGTCAACTGACTCCACTTGTTCTTCAGATCCGTGTTGTAGCGGATCCCGTCAACTGACTCCATGGCCTTTGCGAATTGTTTCGCCAGGCGTTGACGTTGTCTTTGGCGGGCTCTCTTCGAGAGAGTCACCACGCCCTCTGCGGCAGAAGGGTTGGCTAGAGCAAGTCTGCCCCGGTTGGGAATTGGAGGAATCTCACCCGATGCGACTTTGGCATCAAACGGGGCGAGATCTTCGTTGGTGTTTTCAACGTCTTCATACCAACGAGTTTTTCTCCTGGAGGAGAACTTTTTGGACTTGCAGGGGGAGGTTGATCCGGACGAGGACGACAAGTATTCCTCGAACTTCTGTTGGTCGAACTCGTATTCGACCTCCTCCACGACCGGGATTGAGATCCGCGGCTGCGACGCTCCGATCTCGGCAGCGAGATCGGCGGCTCCTACTGTGGTCGCCAGATTGTTCGCGGGGAAAATCGTTGCTTTCTTCATTGATGAATTCATTGCACACTCTTGTAATAGTTTATCGATTACAAAGATCCGGTCTTTTTATAAGATCCGGTTATAACGAAATCAAAGAAAAAGAAAAAAGAGATTACAACTTTCCTTTCGAACGAATCGCGAGCTCCTGTTTTGCGGTCACTCGCTTTGTGGGTTCTTCGCCTGCACCGGGGTTTATCTGTGGACCACCGTACGATCTAGATCCGGTCGGATCTATGCAGTATAACGGGTATTATTTCGCCAAGGAAATAATAGCCGAGGGTACTATTTCGCCAAGGAAATAGTAGCCTTTAATTCTCGGGATCAAAGGCCAAGCTTTGATCCGGAGTGTGCCTGCGTAGATCTGAGATCCGGTCCTCTCGAACTCTTGCCTTATTTGGCGTTGACGATCGCCGAGCACCAGATCTGGATGAACAAGTCCTCGAAGTCCCAAAGCTTGGATCTTTTTTAGATCTGAGTCTTCAATCCAGCAGGGCTTCGCCTCCAAAAATTCCAACCCTTACAAATGAACACCACCTCTCCTATTTATAGGCTATTGATCTGTGCTTTGGTACAGATCTGGGGTTCGGCACCTATAGGTGGGTCGGCACCCTAGACTATAGGTGGCTGCGGCCCGAGCATAGAGGTGGCTAGGTTTTGGCCGGTCTCCTAGGTGTTTTTGTGGTTTTTAACCGTTCTTTTCTGGTCTCGTGTTGATTTAAACTCTGATGTTGTTGATCTGAATCTGATTTGGCAGTAAACCCGCTTCGTTGTTGATTCCGGATCTGATTTTGAAGTCGAATCCTATATGGAGTAAATCGCCTCGTGTTTGATCAAATCCATTTATGCGTTGATGACTCATTGACTCACAGAACTGTTTAGCTGATTCGGAATGCGAATAGATGTATTTCATTGTTTGCGTGCGATTCGTTAGCTCGTCGGGCTCTATGTCGTTGCGTGTCATGTGCTTTGGGGTTGTGGATCTGAGGCTCTGTTGGATACTGTTGGAAATATCGTTTTATTCATGATGTCATTGGTGATCTCAAATAAGATTTTTGTATGGTTACAAAAGATCCGGTGTTTTTAGATGCGCGGTTACAACGGAAATCCAAAGAAAGAAATAAAATTACGAACTTTCTCTTGTGAACAATCGGCAAGCTCCTGTTGTCGGTGTCGTTTTTGTGGGTTTCTTCTGCCACGCGGGGTTAATCGTGAACGCGGCGATCTAAGATCGGTGGATCTACACGATTTGACGGTATTATTCAGAGGGATTAGCGCCGGGAAGGATTAGTTATAAGGAATAGATCGCTCGATTCGGGATCTAAGACGGCAAGCTTCGATCCGGAGTGTGATCTCGTGTAGATCTCAGATCTGTTTTCCGTCTCTCGAGCTCTCTGCTTTGTGGTGGATGCTCGTCGAGGATCAGATTGTATGTCCAGTCTTCAGTATTCACGAATCTAAGCTCGATTCAATTGGCAGATTTCGGCTCTCAAAGTCAACCTTTGAACAAATGAACCAAGCCTCCTATTTATAGACCACCTTTACTGTGCCCGCGCACAAATGGCCGACACACCGAGCCACCTCAAGGTGGCTCGGCTTTGGCCGAGCCACCCAGAGGTGGCTCGGCTCAGGCCGAGCCCCCCCTTGGTGTTGGGTTCCGTCGTGTTTTCGTCTTTCGGTTCTGTCCGTGATTTGGTTGATTCAGACTCTGATTCGTTGATCTGATTTGGCAGTAAGTCGGATTCCTGATTTGGCAGTAAATCCACTTCTGAGTTCGAGTCCGAAACTGATCTTGATTCGGTCGTGATTCATCCGAGTCCGCTCTTGTTTGGATGACTCGTTGACTCCCCGAACCGTTGGCTTGATTCCGCACGCGAATGGATGCATTCCGTTGCTCGCGTGCGATTCGTTGACCTTGTCGCCTCGTCACTCGATGGTTTGTCGAATCATCGCGCCGAGCTATGCCAAGGGACTTATAAGCAATTTTACATGCCTACAGATACCCCCTCCAAAGTATTTCAGCCTTGTTCTTTTATAGAAGAGTCTGGAATACTTTGGACATGATTGTCCCAACCTTCAGTCGGTGTAACGGGACCTTGGAATTGCTTCTGTTCTTGATTCCTTTAATCCTTCAGGCTATTCGGTGCTTTGTCGAATATCTGAAAGGGTTTCGGTGCTGCATTTATTGTCTGACCGTTGTCGGAATTTCGAATTTGAAGTCGTTTCCTAATTTTCTGATCTTTAGCTCGTGCTCGTTGGTTCAACATAGCATTGACCATCAAATGTTGGCGTTGCGACGCGTTGTCCGGCGTCGTGTTGTTGAGTTATCCTTAAGAATATTTATGAAAACATTCTCCAGGAACTTCTCAACGAAAATTAGGGAACAGTTTATACTCATATACCTTATTGGAGTACTTTCTGTGCCCAAATGAACTGAACCGGTCTGATAATGACCCAAAAAAGGCAGTAATTAGGCTCAAAATCATATGGGAGAGGAGTGAATAAATGATGGGTTTAATCGTCGGTCGATTTGAATTCGTTTCGACACTCGGTTCAGCTTCAATTTAGATTCCGGTTCAAAACCGGTCCGATCCGGTTCGGTTCGGTCTGGCTCAAGGCCGGTTCACCCTATAAAAGGGTTCTCTTTTTTTTCTTTTCTTTTACCTAGGGCCGGCCATCTCTCTAGCCTCTTTTTTGGATTTCTCTTCCCTCGAGCATCCGTTCTCCCTCAAAACCTGATATTCATCTTAGATCTAGTCTTCCTTTTGATCTTTGACTGAGAAATCCCTCAAAACTTCTATTTTTAGAATTTCTCTCATGCTCCTCGAGCGCGTGGTTCGAGCACTTTTCAAGATCTAATTTTTATTGGATCTTCGAGCTTTCCCTCAGGTATATCTTCCATAATTTTAGCATTTTTATGCTTAATTTAATTTATGAACTTGTGGGATTGCATGCGAGGGTTAGGATTATGATTTAGCGCCTCGAGCTTATCTTTCAGGGGGTAGTATTGTAATAAAAAGAGGATTTTTTCTAGATCTGACCTCTTGATATATTTTGTAGGTCATTATGTCGCGAGTCTCGAGAGGTCGTTCCCCTGCTGCATCGGCTGACGGCGTGCTTCCTTCATATGCTGGTGAGCTACTTTTTGCATATTCGAAATTTTACAAATTAGCCCTCTTTTTTCTAAAAATTTGCAAATTGGTCCTTTTAAACCCAGTTGTTCTCCTTGGTGAGGCAATCGGGAAGAGCCTTGATTCTCCTTGGTGAGGATCGACGCTTTAAAGATGGAAATTTTACAAATTAGCCCTCTTTTTTCTGAAAATTTGCAAATTGGTCCTTTTACCCCCACGTTGTTCTCCTTGGTGAGGCAATCGGGAAGAGCCTTGATTCTCCTTGGTGAGGATCGACGCTTTAAAGATGGGTTTTGCTTGGTCAAAATCATATCTCATAATAAAGGGGGCGTTTTGACGCTGCATTATGCTTTATAAGGCAGGGATATATTGTCGATATACCCTATCTTATAAACGCACAATGTGGCCAAATCGTCTCACCCTTTATAAGGTAATGACTCTATCTTACCGATTTGTAAGATGAGTTCAACTTCCTTTTATAACTGAGACTAACAAACACTTAATTACTTGTTTTCAGTGGAATATCCCTCTAGAGCGTTCTCATCTCATGCTGTGGACGGACGTCATGACGAGTATTATTCGACGTCCGATGATCTTTCGCCTATTCCGCTTACTTTTCAGTTTGGTCCGGGCACGTCGACAGAGGTTGCCCAGGTGGTGAAGGAAGGGGGACATCGAGCCCTTCGCCAGTTGATTACAGATGCGCCTCTTGTGAAGGAAGCCAGTTCTGTTCAGTCTCTCAGGAAGACTGATTTCTTGTTTGGCGATTCTGTCAGAGATCCCGATGCAGCATTTATTGACGCCGAGCAGTGGCTTCATAAGACTGGCAATGGCTTCTTCTATTTACCGAAGATTCCTCGGCACCGTTCCTTGACTGAACTCAGGCGTCAGGCTGTGAAACGGGAGATGTCGTGGCGCTTGACAGAGGAGCATGAGAGCGTTCACTGCGGCTACATTACTCATCAGGCAGTTCCTGGTTCGAGCAGGAATCACATCATTGGATTGCGTCCTGGAGTACTGGGACTAGATGCACCGCCGCGTAACGAGTTTCTTGCCTCTGCTTCTACTTTGAGGAATCGCCTCGCTAACTTAGGACGGGAGATGCCTGCACCGCGCCACAGATTCTATGGTTGGGTCCATTCTTTGGACAGGTTTTGGTGGGCTCGTATGACGAAGTACGTCTTGAGTCGATGGAGCGAGGAGTTGCATGCTTGCGGTCTTTATGCAGCCATTCGTGCCACCATGCATGGTTTACCCGTTAGTGCGAAGCATTTCTTTGCCTTATGCAAGCTTTATAATCCGGATTCGAACACCTTTCTGACTAGGCACGGAGAGTTGGGTTTGGCTCTTCATGAGATGCATAAGATTTCTGGTTTGCCCATGGGTCAGATGTTATACCAGGAGTATTTTCCTTCCAACCATGAACTGAGTCAGCTGAAGGATCGCATGCCCGACCGCTACGAGACCTTATGGGACCTCACTTGTCACTATCACATTGCTTTGGCGCAGTCTAAGCCCCTAGCGAAGAGGACCAAATCAAATGTGAGCCTGAAGCAGTTCGCATCATATTTGTTCAGGAATCTGGAGAGCCATTCTGGCAAAACTATTTGTGAACTGGCACCGCTGACTCCTTCAGAGGTTAATGAGCTGCTGAAGAAGACTGACGCCCACTCCTATACCATTAGCAGTCCTGAGAGTGGCTTTCCTGCAGGGACTAAATTCAAATCATTCTTATGCCATGCGACCGCACCGATTCGTCCGATGACTCTCCTTGCCGGTTATCTCGCCATCTGGTTGAAGAAATGTGTGGTCCCGTATCAGTCTGGTGACGCTCTGCCACTGGAAGTGCTCTATCCTGCAGTTCAGCTTGCCTACAAGAAGGAACTTTCGCTTCTTCCGGTGATGGTTGCTAACATTCATCGAGGGCTTCGGCAGATTTCTGGTGCTTTTACACGGAGAGATGATGATAAACCGACTCAGATTCCTGCTTTAATTGGCTAGTGAACATCAGGCCGGGCTACTTGACTTTCCGGGTGGGGAATCAGTGTTTTATAGAGCCATATCTACCCTGCCGATTCGCTCGCCAGTTTGGTTATGACCAGCTTTATGTCGGGAATCCGCGCCAGCAGCTTCGGGCTCATGGAGGTTTGGTGGACGGTCTTCGTGCATGGTTGTGGACTGTGACAGGCTGCACTGGTGCTAGGTTCAGTCTCCCGGGTGCTGAGCGACAGTTGAACCTCACTTTCTTGAGCTGCAGGTGGTTGTTAGCAGCTAATAAGACTGTCCCTGTGAAGCCTATTGAAGAGTTGGTGGCCGAAGAAGCCTCTCAGATTGATTCTCATGTGATCCGGGACGGTGCTCGGTCACAGAGGGCGCGGGGCAAGACCCGCCGACTTGATGCAGAAGGTCATAGGGCCTTTAGTTCTGCTGGAGAGGCTTCAGGCGGAGATCCTGAAGACTACGAGGCAGATTTCGAGCGAGGTTAGTCACCCATCTTTTCTTTCTGCATTTCCGAATTGCCAGTCCTGACCACTATCTGATATTTCAGGGACAGCGACAAACAGTGAAGAGGAATTCCGTCCTTTTGCCCGGGCAAGACCTTCGACTACTGTCCGTGCTGATAGGCGGAAGAGACTAGCCCATAAGCCGCCTGCAGATTCGCGGGCATCTGAGATGGACTTGGCTGGTGATGATCCTGCTAGCGACAGAGGTAACATCTACTCTATAGATCATTCTCTTGATCGTTTAGATTTTTAGGCTCATGCTTTCCCATTCTATGCAGGAGAGCGCGAGGAAGGGGAGATGAGTTTTGATCCTGCTCCTCATGAGTTTGTATCTTCTGGTGAGCCTGACTCACCTTACCAGGTAGAAAAACCTGCAGAAGCCGCCGATTTTAGGGAGGCTACCAATGTAGGACCTGATTCAGTGAATCCAGATACATCTACGAGAGGTAACTTATTTCCATTGGTCATATTCTCTTCATTCTTCTTTCGTACTTACATTTCTTTGTGTCAGATTTTTCGATTGACGATTTCGACGAGGCAAGTTTGCCTGCAGACACTTCTATGTTCCACTTCATGTATGACTCTCCTCAGATCGATGGCCCGCTGCCCGAGGATATGTTTCCTGAGCCCGTACTCCCTCAGGATCCCGAGAATGGTTCTTTTGAAAGTACGTGCCTCTCCTCTTCTCGAGTTAATTATAGGACTAGCTAATTTTTTGACTAATGCAGCTATAATGTAATGCATCTGGACATTCTGT